>NW_003314262.1:5163875-5284246 GCF_000143415.4 Selaginella moellendorffii
GAACTCAAGAGTACAATCTTGGCTTCCACATCCACTGATGTAGAGCGCATCAATTGCTAGGACCAATGCATCTCAATGCTTAACTAGAAAAATTAGATCATGCATCAGGAACTTGACAATCTACACCAAAGTGTTAAGCTTGTCACTATGAAGACTAAGCTGAACAATTTGGAGCAAGAATTGGAGAATTCAATTACCTAAGGACAGGCAATAACTTTATTCTAGGAGAGTGATGAAAAGGTAAATGTTTTATCTTATGTATCATCTCAGGTAAAGTAAAAGAAGAAAACTTAGGCAAAAATTTAAGCATCCAAAGAAGAAAAACTCAATCTAAGCAACATTTATCATAAATAAGTGTGAAGCAGTTAAGAATGGTTATAAAATCAAGTAGTATATAAGTAGCACTTATACATGCTGAAAAATAACCCCCACTCATTGTTGTATGCATTTGCATTGAATTGACCATTTTTTCTCCCGCATATGACTATTTGTGCAAAGTAAAGTTGAAAGAGTGATATATATTTATCCTTACTCATGCCTTTGGGGTTTGAGGCTGAGTTCTCTTCTATTCTCTTTTCATTTTTCTTTTCTTCTGTACGCTTTTGTCTTTGTTTGTTTATCACTATTTTGCAGGTAAGCGCAAGAATGCAAGTATATGCCAAAAAAAAAAAAAAAAGGCCTTACTTAATTGCTAGGGGGTAAGAGCCAAAATTTGTATATATAGAACATCAACACAAAACTAAGTATAGTGCTTTTGTATCTCTTAGCTACTCACTCACTACTTTGTTGCAACAAATTGAGCACTTATGGCATAAACCTTTTGAGCATGTCATATGGTTTTATAAGTACTTATTTGAGTTAATGGAGGATATAAAAAATTTAGACATATTTAATCTATAGCACAGACAAAGTTTATAATGCATATTTACACCTCACTCTACAAAGGATATTTCCCACTAAGTAAAATCTTCATGAGGTGCATCTTTATCATTGTGGCAAATTTCTTTAAGCCATCCCATATTCCTGCCAATCTATTCCAACCAATTGAGTGTGAACTTTAGTAAAAATTTCAATTTCTTATAGTACTTTTGTTTTATTTTTCTTTTGCAATATTGTTAGTGGAAAATAGATCCAAGACATGCTAAGGTCTTTCCTTACCAACATTGACAAAGCATCATTGCTAGAGGTACTTAGAATTGTTTTGTACATATTGATGAGGCTATTATTTCCTTTCTACAACACCTAGCAAAAGTGAGAAATCAAGCATTCTCAATGCATCAACATAAGTATCTTTTGCATTTGCATTTATTTGTCGAGTGTGTTATGGCAAACGTAGAAGTTCCCTTACACACATTGACATAGCACTTCCTTTGGCAACACTAGTCAAGAGATATATATTGGAAAAACTTTAGTTTACTATAAAACAATAGTAGATATGATAACAATTTCTTTTTATGATTGTCGAAAAGGTTTTTGTTTGATTAAAGGCTTGGGTTTATCCTTAGGGTTCTTTGTTTAGGGCTTACTCTTGGATTTGGAATATATATTACATTGTAATTGCCCCATCATTAATGCTTCCTGCCACCGGAAAATGTGTTTGATTTGTAAAAAACTTATTCACATACAGATGTTCACATTCCATTTGTAAAGGGTTGCAAGGTTAAACAAATATTCCAAGTTAAACCAGAATCTTTTACAATCTTTTACGTTTCTTTCCCCATGCGGGAGGCAATTGCTAGTGCAATGGCTCACCAAGCCACCTCTTCTAATTGTCTAGGGAAAAGATGAAACTCCTTGTGGGATCAATTCACTATTTGTAGTGTAGCTTACGAGCAAGGCCACAGGCAAGGCTCTTAGACTTGCAAGTTCTACAATAAATTGACATCTAGTTTGCTGAAGAGATTGATTACACATGTAGGGAGGGTTTTAGGGGAAGAGATTGAGGTTTTCTATGGTCAAGTGCCCTTGAATGTGCTTAATGAGATGCGAATGAAGTTCTTCAATAATTATCATCACTGTGAACCACCACAAAAAGATGGTCCTACTGTCTGCACTACAAATGCCCAATATATGAACATCAATAGGGAGATTTTCAAGACTCCTTTCTAGAGATCAGCTTCTGCTACCTGCCCACCGATTGTGAGTCATAGAACATCTTCATTTTTTCCAAGTAGTAATGCTCCAAGTCAACAATCCCTGGCTGTGACAATGGATCTTGCTGCTTCGAATGATAATAATGCAACAGATGCCTAGACATGGCAAGCACTATCGAGAGGACTTTCTAGCTAGCAATAATGGAGCAACATGTCAAGTCCTATGAATTCTAGTGGGGGGATGCAACTGGGCTTAGGCATGGCTGCTGGCAGACAACAAAGCCTACATAAAACATGGCAAAATCAGAGCTACATTGATGTGGATATTGTTGTTCGCAAGTTCATCTACAGAACTACACAAGCCTTCAATGTTGTGAACAGCCTGTATTGGAAAAAGATGCTTAGTGCTGTGGGGAAAGCTAGTCTACCCTACTTCTTGGTGTCTCCAAAGTATGAAGCGATCTTCGTGAAACATTTGAATGAGGAGTATGAAAGCTTGAACTTGAGGCTAGATGTTATGTGTGAAGGTTAAAAGCGATTCAGCTGCATGATTGTCACTGATAGTTGGCAATGCTCAAGGAAATGAAGCATTGTGAACATGATGGTAGTGAGCATTCTGTAAGCCACAAATTTTTCCTTTCCAATTTGCCAGCTTACCTCGCCTATCCGACCAACTCTGCCTTGGCTCGTGCTAAGTTCCCTCGCCAAGGTTCTCGCCTATGGTACCAGCTCCTACTTGGTTTCAGCTACTTACTGCACGAGCAACGGAGTGTTAGCCATCCATCTACAGATTCCCAAATCTCTCCCAATCCCCTTCCCTGGGTTAGACTGGACTTAAGGTTCAGCTACACTCCCCGCAGGCACAAGCAGCCAAGCACACCAAGCCTCCAAATTCCTAACACCCCTTGGTACCACAAGACTTGATCATGGGACCCTCTAAATCCCAAGCCTTGGGTGCAACACTTGCTTCGGGACGTCGGGGCAAAACACCGTGGCCTAACAGCCCGGTATGGGTACCTCTACCCCCCCTCTTCCATCCCGAAGGGAAGGCCCAATCCCCCGGAAGGGCGAGGACCAATGAGCCACAAGGTACTCAAGTGGGGCACCACTCCACCTGAGCCGGGAGCACCGCAGTCGGTTTCCCTTTCGGGAGTGGGAGCTGCTCTTGAGCACTTCCTTGGATGGCCCCTCCGACACCAGCCAAGTCCATGCTCACTCCCACCCAAGGCCCCTCGGTCCCAGTCTCAACCTCAAGTCGGTTTGGAAGCCCAACTGGAGAGTCCCTTCAAAACTGGTTCCTGGACCTCACTATCCCTACTATACTTTTGGAACCCCCTGCAGCCCCCCCCCCCCCCCCCCCCCTAGGAGATGCACGCTTTGGGCTTTCACCCCTTGACCCGTATTAGTATTTAGACTTAGTCTCTGGCTCGATCTCGGACCCGATTTCGGATCCGACTTCGGATTCGGTCTCGGACTCGATTTTGGACTCGATCTCGGACCCGATCTCGGACCCAACCTTGGACTCGACCTCGGACTCGGTCTCGGACCCGATTTTGGATCTCGGACTCCGTCTCGAACTCGGACTCGAACTCGGTCCCCGAGTCGGTCTTGGACTCGATTCCGGACTCTATCTCGAACTCGGTCCTAGAGTCGGTCTTGGACTCGATCCTCGACTTGGTCCCATCCGATGAACTCTTTGTCATTTCGGTCAAGCTTTTGGGGATCTTTTAGCCTACGACATCTCGGGGAGTCGGTTCTTTACAACTCCACCACCCATCAAAGAAGTTCGATGCCCACATCGAACGTCTCGTTTTATCCTACGACTTGTTGACCATGTCTCCGGGGGCATCCCCCCACTTAGCAGTGTGCCTAAGTTAGCCTCCCCGGCCAAGAGCCCATGACAACGGAATATAGGTGTCCCTATACTCCTCACCTCACCACGCCCTAGTATGGGGTCGGGACTTGAACCCAGCCTTGCTTTACTAGGGGGTTGGGACTCGAACCCAACCTCCGTAAAATACGTCTACGGATTCGACATCCCCGCGGGAAGTCGGGCGTAGTGCCCTACGCCTGGTCGACCTATCCAACCCATGCTAATTAGCTTACCTTTGGCGCGCCTTTGGGTCCCAACATATGCCACTTGCTCAACTTTGCAAATTGATATTTTTAATTGAATTTTGCATAAGTACATAGAGTTCTGCCTTGCAGAAATTCCTCCACTAGATCTCGAGCGTTCGCTAGGTTCTCCTCCGGTTCCCATGTTGCTTCGCAGTGTGGAAATCCTTTCCACTTCACATGGAACTCTCTCACCTTGTGTCCTTGTCGCTTGCTCTTGCGCGCATTGAGGATGGCCTCGACTTCATATTCCTCTTCCCCTTGGATAACCTCAGGCAAAGGTCTCACTTGGTCCTTGCGAAGTGGATCCTCAAAGTACGGCTTGAGTAAGTTCACGTGGAACACTGGGTGCATCTTCCCCATCTCTCGAGGAAGTCGGAGTCGGTAAGCCACTTTACCGATTCGTGCCTCAATCTCGTAAGGCCCCGCAAACCTGCTTAAGGAACTCAAGATCAATTCATTTACAGGAATACATGCATCTTTACCTTTGGGTCAACTTTCGGCTGATCCCACTTGGTAGTCTGAGGTTCTTGGTATTCAACCACACCTTCTCCCCAGCTTGGAACTCTACATCCCGACGCTTCTGGTTCGCGTATTTGGTTTGCCTTTGTTGAGCCCGTTCCAAGGAATCCCTCACTAGATTCCAAATGCTGAGTCTTTCCGCCGTGAATGCCTCCACTGCGGGCAACTCTCCATGATACTCGGCCACGCCGAGTTCCACAGGACCTTCAATAGCTCGCCCATTGATGACTTCCCATGGACTCACCCCGATACTCGAATGTGGTGAATTGTTATAACACATTTCCACAAGTCCCAAATGACTTACCCAATCGGTCTGGTCTCCCAAGACATAGCATCGCAAATAATCCTCCAGCTGCCTATTCACCCTTTCCGTTTGTCCGTCTGTCAAGAAGTGTTAGTGCCAACAACTTGACTTAATACCCCATACCTGTCTGTGGGTGATAGGCTGTGCTGAATTTCAACTTGGTGCGATACTGTTCTAGGAGAGTCCTCCAGAACCTACTGGTGAAGATCTTATCTCGATTTGAGATGATCTCTTCTGGTCTTCCCCGCACTCGAACCACTTGCTCGAAGAACAGCTTCGCCACACCTTCCGCATCCACTTCTGTTGTGGTGGGTATGAAATGTGCCATTTTCGAAAATCGGTCCACCACCACGAATATCGCATCAAACCCCTCGCTTAGGGGGAGTCCCGTGATGAAGTCCATCGTAAGACATTTCCACGGGCGATCTGGAATTGGGATGCTTTGCAACAAGCCCCCACTAGCCTTAGTCACGGCTTTTACCTGCTGACATGTTGGACATGTCTTTACATAGTCTTGGACGTCCTTAGCCATATCTGGCCAATGGTACTTCCTTTTGAGTAAGCCCATCGTCTTGGGCACTCCACTGTGTCCCGCAAGAGGTCCGTCATGACACTCTTCTAAGGCCACCTTCCTTAGTTCCCCTTCTGGAACATACACCCTCAACCCTAAACCCTAAACCCTAAACCCTAAACCCTAATTGTAAGCCACAAATTTTTCCTTTCCAATTTGCCAGCTTACCTCGCCTATCCGACCAACTCTGCCTTGGCTCGTGCTAAGTTCCCTCATTTGCTTGTAATAAATGAGTCCGTTGCGTTCCGCATAGCCCGTTTTCTCTTCCGTTGGCAGCTCACCTCTCTGGTGAGCTTCCCGCGCCTCTAGATTCCTCAGCAACACTTCTTGTGCTAGACCATCGTTCTCATATGCTGTCCGCACATCGTCCCAGAAGGTTGCTGTTGCGCTGGATATTGCCAACCTCAAGCTCGCTTTTCGACTTAGCGCATCCGCCACGATGTTGCTCTTCCCAGGCTTGTACAGAATTTCGCAATCAAACTCGGCCAAGGCATTGGCCCACCGACCTTGTTTCCCTCTTAGGTCGGGCTGTGACAAGAAGTGTTTCGTTGCCACATTGTCCGTGTAAACCTTGAAGTGTCTCCCAAGGTAGTGTCGCCACTCCTTGAGCACCTTGACCATTGCAAACAATTCCTTCTCGTGGGCAGGCCACTTCTATTGAGCCTTGTCCAGCTTCTTCGAGAAGAACGCTACCGGATGGTTGTCTTGCTTCAAAACTGCGCCCAACGCAAAGTCCGAAGCATCCGTTTCTACCTCAAAGTCCTTACCAAAGTCTGGTAATGCCAATACGGGAGCCTTCCTCAACTTCCCTTTGAGGTGGACGAATGCCGCCTCGCATTCCGCTGTCCACACCATCTTCCCTTTTCCTGTTTGGTCCGTTAAGGGCAGGGCTACTCTCGAATAGTGTCTGATAAACTTTCGATAGTAGTTGCATAGCCCCAGGAATGCCCTCAACTCGTGTACATTGGATGGTCGCTCCCATTCCTGGATCGCTTGGACCTTCTCCGGGTCCACCTTGAGCCCGTCCTAGCCCACCACATGCCCGAGAAACTTTACCTCTTGTTGAGCAAAGTCACATTTGCTCTCTTTAGCATACAGCTTGTGTTCCCTTAGTTTCTCAAACACCTTCGCCAAGTGTTCGGCATGCTCCTCTAGCGTCTCGCTATAGATCAGGATGTCGTCGATATAGACGACCACGAAGTGATCCAGATAGGGTACAAAGACATGGTTCATTAGCGCCGAAAACGTTGCCGGTGCATTACATAGCCCGAAGGGCATCACCAGAAACTCAAAGCTCCCATACCTCGTTCGACAGGTTGTCTTCTCGACATCTTCCTCGGCTACCCTGATCTGGTAGTATCCTGACCTTAGGTCAATCCTCGAGAAGTATTTTGCCTTTCCCAACCTATCGAACAGGTCCTCAATCCTTGGCAAAGGGTACTTGTTCTTCTTTGTATACTTGTTGAGCAAGCGGTAGTCTATGCACATGCACATAGATCCATCTTTCTTTTTCACAAATAACACCGGCGCCCCATACGGCGACTTGCTCAACCTAACATACCCTTTATCCACCAACTCCTCTAGTTGGCACTTGAGCTCCTTGAGTTCTTTTTCGTTCAAACAATAAGGGGGACGAACCACTACCTCAGCACCCTCGACCAGCTCAATCTTATGTTCTATCGGTCGTGCTGGGGGTAGCCCCGCTGGTAGCTCCTCCGGCATGGTATCCTGGAATTGGTCCAACACCCGTTAGATCACTAAAGGTACTTCTTCCATTCCTGTCTTTTTGTCACTCTTCACCGAGAGTAAGCACAAAAAGGCCACCTTAGTTCCTTTAGTGAGTTGTCCTCTCGTGGACACCAGGTTTAAGCAGGAATCTTTGGCCTTGCTTTGCCCTACCTTTAGATCTTGGGCCTCCACCCTAGATCTTCTTCCTTGGGCATTCGCCAGTACCACAAGGTTTCTACCTTGTCCATGTAGGGCTACCACGAATCGATTGAACCAGTCCATTCCGAAGATCACGTCAAATCCCGCCATGTCCAACACGGTGAAGTCCATGTCCACCTTCCAAGTCCCCACTTCGACTCTCGCTTGTCGAAGTACCTCATCGGTGCTTTGGCTACCTTGAACAAACTCTATAGTCCTTGGTTCGCCTAGCCGCTGCACCGTTAGTCCAGCTTGCCGGACTATGTCTGCAGCCACAAAATTATCCGAAGCACCCGTGTCAATAAGGATTTTAACAAAGCTACCTCCGAGCTTCCCTCGGAGGGCTAGTAGGTGTCGCGAACGACTCTCTACCAAAGTTGCTCGTGTAATGAGTAACTTTGAGTTAGGGACTGGATCACATACCTCTGTTTGGACTTCACCCGACTTGATGGCCATATTGGCTCTGGCCTTCTTCGGGTAGGGACATTCCCTCGAGAAGTGTCCTGCTTCACCGCAGTTGTAGCATACGTTGTTTCCCACGCTGCTATATGACTTGACCTTCTTATCCGTGGGTTTGTCTCTTTTCGCCTGACTCCCCCACGTACTCGCTCGCTGGCCACCGGATCTGCCTTTCCGGAACCCCGAGGACTCATTCTGAGAGAAACTCTTCTTGAATTTCCCTCTGCTAAACGTTCCCCTTGGTTTGACCCCTTTGCTAAACGTGGATCCCGACCCCGTCGTGTTCCCCTTTCGCAGGTTATCGTTGAAATGCACCTTGATGGCCGCATCCAACGCTTCTTTGTAGTTGGTCGGGTTCCACCGCATTACTTCGCCGCGAGCCCAGGTTTGCAAACCTGATATGAAGGCATGGAACGCATCCATATCCCCCATGTCCGTGATAAGTATCCTCTTTGCCATAAACCCATTCACATACTCCTGAATGGTTCCGGTCTGCTTCAGCCTACTCAGCTCGTCCCTTAGATGCAGAGTAGCATTCGGAGGAACGTAAGTTGCGCGGATCCTCGCCTTCATCATTTCCCAAGTGGCCACCGGTCCTTCGTTGGCCTCTGTCGTTCTCCACCAAGACTTGGCATTATCTACCAAGTATGGTTTTGCACATGGGACCTTCTCCGAGCTTGGTAATCGCAACGCTCGGAAGTAGTCCTCCATATCGTAAAACCAATCCTCCACCACCTTATAGTCGTTCACTCCCTTGAATACCGGTGGGGGCTTTGGTTTGTACTTGGGAACTGCCTGAGGGACTGATTCCACTTCGGTCTGTTCGACCTTGTCTAGTTTTGCCTCAGTCTCTGCCGAAGGGTCCGCACCTTCTGCGCTGCCAGCATCCGCAGTCTTTCGCTTTTTCTTCCGCTTCTCATCACGCTTTAGCTTGCGTATGAGAGTCTCTAGCAGGGCATTGGTCTGTGCCAATTGTCTTTCTAGAACATCCAATCGAGCCTTGGACGACCGAACCTCACCACCAGACTCCTGTTTGGAAGTTGCCTCACTGGAGTCCTCCTCATGCAAGGATTCCTCATCCATCGCCTCCTGTTCGACCGGAGGCTCCAGCTCTAGAGGAGGTTCCATCTCTGCCTGGGTTCGCTTACGTCCTGCCCTTGCCATCTCCCAGCAATCCGCCTCTATCCTTCGCTAGAACTGAGGAATGTCAGGAATCCCCTAATTCTTGCCACATTCCTGACTCTCGCCGGATTCCTGACCTGCAGACCACATTCCTGACTCTCGAGACACTTCTCTATTCCTGACTCTCGAGACACTTCCCTATTCCTGACTCTCGAGACACTTCCCGATTCCTGAGTCTCGAGCCACATTCCTGATGATGATGTGGCGCCTCCTCGACCTCAGCTGTATTTAGGCTGTCCTCGATCCAAGAGTGGTGGAGCTTCATCAACCTATAGTATATATAGGTTAGCCTTGTTCCATTTCTCCACAATCTGAATCAACACCAGTCTAAGGCCTCTTCTTTGTTTTCACTAGCTTTTTCTCTTTGTCTTTAGCATTTTCCAGTCTTGATCTTGTTGGGGGTCTTGACAGTTTGATTCAGATTGTGTTTTTTGCTTTTCTTTTAGCTTGT
This sequence comes from Selaginella moellendorffii, assembly GCF_000143415.4. Taxonomy (NCBI): domain Eukaryota; kingdom Viridiplantae; phylum Streptophyta; class Lycopodiopsida; order Selaginellales; family Selaginellaceae; genus Selaginella; species Selaginella moellendorffii. The sequence continues at coordinate 5,173,499 of NW_003314262.1, forward strand.
TTTGATTATTTGATTGCCTTTGTCTTTTCCCCCCTTTCTTTTCTTTCTTCTTGCCAATGGAGTCTCCAAGCCATCCTGATTTCTTTGCCGAAGTCCTTGCAAAAATCCAGTCTGAGAATACCGAGCTGAAGGCGACCCTTCTTCGCATGCAGCAGGAGCTTGCTTCACTTTCGGCTCAAGGATCCAGCAAAGTTCCTGAACCGAAGGTGAGTTTCCCGGCGAAATTTTCAGGCAAGCGTTCGGAGCTTCGTGGATTTTTGAATCAAATGGAGCTGATCTTTGCACTTCAACATCGGCGGTACCCCACTCCCGAGTCTCAAATCGGCGCGATTGGGACGTTGCTCGAGGGTGCAGCTTTGTCATGGTTTTCTCCTCTTCTGGAGAAGAGCATGAAAGGGGTCGTGGTTCCGGAGCTGATGGATCTTCAATTGTTCAAAGAGAAGCTCGAAGCATGTTTTGGCGAGACGGATCGGGTTTGGGCTGCTACCACAAAGATGAGACGTCTCTCTCAGGGGTCTCGTCCTGCCTCGATCTACGCTGCAGAGTTCCAACTCCTTGCCTTGGACACTCAGTGGGATGAGCGGGCCCTGATTGACCAATTTCGTTTCGGCCTCAACAACGGTGTCAAGGATTTGTTGCTCACCATGGAGGATCCCAAGGACCTGTCGGACGCCATCAACAAAGCTGTTCGATGTGACAATTGTCTCTTTGAACGTCGTCAGGAAAGTCGCCGCGCCGCTGTTTTTCCGTCCCAGACTCAGGAATCCCAGCTTGAGTCTTCGGGGCATAGTCCTGAACCTACTGCTCCGGTCCCGATGGATATTTCTGGTACTCCCCGACTCATTAGAGGGAAGTTGAGTCCTGCTGAGAGGCAACGTCGAATATCTCATAATCTTTGCCTCTACTGTGCTGATCCTAATCACAAAGCAGCTGTGTGTCCCAGGAAGCCTCCCCGATTGCTCGAGTTCACTCTGCCTCAAAGTCCACCATTGTTGCAGTCGGGAAACGACCCTGTCCAAACAGAGTAGGAGCTGTCTGTTTGGACTCCCCAAATAAAAATCACTTTTCTTCCTTATCAAGCTCCTCACCACCTTTCATCAAAGCCACCACCAATTCCCGCAACTTCCGCGTCCCATGTCTCCTTTCTTTCACCGGACAATCAGGACTCAAGGCTTTGGCGCTACTGGACTCGGGTGCAACTTCCTGCTTCATGGACACGGACTTTGCTGCCCGACATCACGTTCCTCTTTCTCCTACCATACGGGATCTGAGGGTTGAAGGCATCGGCGGGCATTTTGTGTCTCCGTCTTCTGGACTTAGGGAAACGTTGCCCGTTCGAGTACACATTGGGTCCACCGTCACCGATATCGCCTTCAACATCATCAACAGCAAGTCTTCCTCTGTGGTGCTCGGTCTTCCTTGGTTCCAACTACATCAGCCTCAGATTTGTTGGAAGGACTTACAGCTCATCTCTCCCACATCACCATCTCCCACGGCTTCCCCTGGTGTTCATCGAGTCCGAATCAGGAAAAGTTCCCTAAACTCAAGTCGGGGTTCTGTTCCTGACTCTACGCAGTTTTCATCCTCTTCTTTTTTCTCTCTTCCATCTTACACTGGACAGTATCCTCGTCTCATCATTCCATTTAGTCGTACTCCTCCTCCTATCTCCACAATCACTATGAAAGAACTCCTTCATGAAGAACCTCTTTTTCTTTTTGCTTTGCATGTTTCTCCTGTCAGTCTTCCTGAGAAGTATCATGATTTTGGGGATGTGTTTGACAAGAAAAAAGCTAGTGTACTGCCTGTTCATCGGCCTTATGATTGTCCCATTGATTTACAGGAAGGAGCGTCACCTCCGTGGGGGCCTATCTACGGGTTATCCCCGTCCGAGCTTAAGGCCCTCAAAGAGTACGTGGATGAGAACCTTGCCTCGGGCTACATTCAGCATTCGCAATCCCCGGCTGGAGCGCCTGTCTTCTTTGTCAAGAAGAAGGATGGGAGCTTGCGGCTAGTCATCGACTACCGAGGTTTGAACAAGGTGACTGTTCGGAACCGTTATCCGCTGCCCCTGATCTCGGACCTGTTGGAACGCCTCGGCGGTGCCCGCTTCTTCACCAAGATCGACCTCCGTGGAGCATACAACCTGATCCGGATCCGGCCTGGTGATGAATGGAAGACTGCGTTCCGAACCCGCTATGGCCACTTCGAGTACACTGTCATGCCATTTGGCTTGACAAATGCTCCAGCGGTTTTCCAACACATGGCGAACGACGTTTTTCGGGAGTTTCTTGATCAGATGGTGATCGTCTACCTCGATGACATCCTCATCTACTCAAAAACTCAGGAGGAGCATGACGAACATGTTCGCAAGGTGCTAGCGAAGCTGCGAGAACACGGCCTATACGCGAAGCTTGAGAAATGTTCCTTTGATCAGCAGTCTGTGGAGTTCCTTGGGTACATTGTCACTCCTGAGGGTATCACGATGGATCCTGCAAAAGTCAAGACTATTCTCGAATGGGAGCCTCCACAATCAATGTCAGACGTTCAGGTTTTCCTTGGCTTCGCCAACTTCTACCGCAAATTCATTGATCACTACTCTGACATTGTCCTTTCTCTCACACATCTCACTCGCAAGGATGTTCCCTTCTCTTGGTCTGCTGCTGCCCAGCAGGCTTTCGACACACTCAAGGCGGCCTTCAGTTCTGCTCCTGTCTTGATCCATGCTGATTCCTCACAACCTTTCTTCATCGAGGCTGACGCCTCCGACTTTGCCATTGGTGCTGTGCTATCTCAACTCGGAGCGGATCACGAACTTCATCCGGTCGCTTTCCATTCTCGGAAATTCCAGCCTGCGGAGATCAATTACGAAATCCACGACAAGGAGCTTCTTGCCATCGTGGATTCCTTTGGAGAGTGGCGCCGTTTCTTGGAGGGGGCGAGCCATCAAACAACAGTCTGGACGGATCACAAAAATCTCGAGTACTTTGCCACTTCCCGAGTTTTAAGCCGTCGTCAAGCAAGGTGGGCACAATTCCTGAGTCGGTTTGACTTTGTTATCAAGTACAGACCTGGAAAGTTTCAAGGCCTTCCTGATGCTCTTTCAAGGCGCTCCTATCTCAGTCTCAGGCCTAGTAATCCTGCCTTCGATCAACAGGATCAAGTTATCCTCGGTCCTGATCGGCTTCAAGTTATGGCAATTTCCCTGGCCCCTCAGGACTCCTCCTTGATGGATGCAATCAGAAACGATCTTCAATCCGATGATCTCGCTAGCGACATTTTTCCCCATCTTCAGGCTGGACACCCAGTGACTCCCGACTGCCGGCGATTTGACGAGTTCGAGTTCTTAGATGGCTTATTGTACCGTGGGGAGCAGCTTTACGTTCCTGAAGGTGATGCTCGAAGGTTGATCCTGATGGCGTGCCACGATAGCCCGACTGCTGGTCACTTCGGCATTGCGAAAACCTATGAGCTAGTTGCACGGGACTTTTGGTGGCCTCACATGGACGACTACATCAAAGCTTTTGTTACCTCCTGTGACACTTGTGCCCGGAATAAGGTACCTCGCCACCTTCCTTCAGGTTTGCTTCGTTCCCTTCCAGTCCCTTCAGGTCCTTGGGAATCCATCTCCATGGATTTCTTGAGTGATCTTCCGAGTTCTGGAGGCTTCAACAGCATTTTAGTCGTGGTGGATCGTTTCACAAAGATGGCGCACTTCTTGCCATGTACCAAGGAGTTTTCGGGCGAGGACATGGCAAAACTGGTATTCATGGAAATTTTCCGACTTCATGGGATTCCTACAGATGTGGTTTCGGATCGGGGGCCTCAGTTCATCTCTCATTTCTGGCAACGGTTTTTGCAGTTGCTTGGAGTGAAGGCCAACCTCTCTTCGGCATATCATCCTCAAACTGATGGGCAGTCCGAGCGAACGATTCAGACATTGGAACAATTCTTGAGGTGCTTCATCAACTATCATCAGGATAACTAGTTCGATATCCTTCCCCTTGCTGAGTTCTCCTATAACAACTCTGTTCACTCCTCTCTTCGAGTTTCCCCCTTCTTTGCGAACTCTGGCCGAAATCCCCGATTCAATCTCTTACTTCCTTCTCCATCTGAATCCTCTCGTTCAAATCCCCGCTCTGAATCATTTCTCTCCAACCTTCAGGAAATCCACAACTCCATCTCCTTCCACCTCCATCGTGCTCAGGAATCTCATAAAACATTTGCCAATGTCCATCGTCAGGATTGTCCCCCTTACAATATCGGGGATAAAGTCTGGCTCCTCAGGCGAAATATCTCCACCACCAGGCCCTGTCCAAAACTCGATTTCAAACGCCTTGGTCCTTTCCCTATCACTGCCATCATTAATCCTGTCACTTATCGCCTTGCACTTCCCTCCTCATATCAAATTCACCCCGTTTTTCACTCCTCTCTCCTTGAGCCTTATATTCCCAGTCCTATTCCAAATCGGGTCATTCCTCCGCCTCCACCAGTGCAGCTCGAGGATGGGTCTGAGTACGAGGTTCAGGACATCCTTGATTCCAAGATTTCACGATCTAAACTCTACTATCTGGTGGACTGGAAGGGTTACGGACCTGAGGAACGCACTTGGGAACCTGCGGACAACCTGATTCATTCTCCTGACCTTGTTCAGGACTTCCACCGCCGCTATCCTTCTCGTCCCAGTCCTCATTCTTTTTCTCCATCTCCCATCCCTCGCCGCTCATCTCATCCTCCTCTTCGTTCTCGTTCACATCCTCGTTCCACTCGTTCTTGAGGAGGGGGTGCTGTCAGGAATCCCCCAATTCTTGCCACATTCCTGACTCTCGCCGGATTCCTGACCTGCAGACCACATTCCTGACTCTCGAGACACTTCTCTATTCCTGACTCTCGAGACACTTCCCTATTCCTGACTCTCGAGACACTTCCCGATTCCTGAGTCTCGAGCCACATTCCTGATGATGATGTGGCGCCTCCTCGACCTCAGCTGTATTTAGGCTGTCCTCGATCCAAGAGTGGTGGAGCTTCATCAACCTATAGTATATATAGGTTAGCCTTGTTCCATTTCTCCACAATCTGAATCAACACCAGTCTAAGGCCTCTTCTTTGTTTTCACTAGCTTTTTCTCTTTGTCTTTAGCATTTTCCAGTCTTGATCTTGTTGGGGGTCTTGACAAGGAAGAGGCTCCGATACCAAATTGTAAGCCACAAATTTTTCCTTTCCAATTTGCCAGCTTACCTCGCCTATCCGACCAACTCTGCCTTGGCTCGTGCTAAGTTCCCTCGCCAAGGTTCTCGCCTATGGTACCAGCTCCTACTTGGTTTTAGCTACTTACTGCACGAGCAACGGAGTGTTAGCCATCCATCTACGGATTCCCAAATCTCTCCCAATCCCCCTCCCCGGGTTAGACTGGACTTAAGGTTCGCCTACACTCCCCGCAGGCACAAGCAGCCAAGCACACCAAGCCTCCAGATTCCTAACACCCCTTGGTACCACAAGACTTGATCATGGGACCCTCTAAATCCCAAGCCTTGGGTGCAGCACTTGCTTCGGGACGTCGGGGCAAAACACCGTGGCCTAACGGCCCGGTATGGGTACCTCTACCCCCCCTCTTCCATCCCGAAGGGAAGGCCCAAGCCCCCAGAAGGGCGAGGACCAATGAGCCACAAGGTACTCAAGTGGGGCACCACTCCACCTGAGCCGGGAGCACCGCAGTCGGTTTCCCTTTCGAGAGTGGGAGCTACTCTTGAGCACTTCCTTGGATGGCCCCTCCGGCACCAGCCAAGTCCATGCTCACTCCCACCCAAGGCCCCTCGGTCCCAGTCTCAACCTCAAGTCGGTTTGGAAGCCCAACTGGAGAGTCCCTTCAAAATTGGTTCCTGGACCTCACTATCCCTACTATACTTTTGGAACCCCCTACAGCCCCCCCCTCCTGGGAGAAGCACGCTTTGGGCTTTCACCCCTTGACCCGTATTACTATTTGGACTTAGTCTCTGGCTCGATCTCGGACCCGATTTCGGATCCGACTTCGGATTCGGTCTCGGACTCGATTTCGGACTCGATCTCGGACCCGATCTCGGACCCGACCTCGGACTCGACCTCGGACTCGGTCTCGGACCCGATTTCGGATCTCGGACTCCGTCTCGAACTCGGTCTCGAACTCGGACTCGAACTCGGTCCCCGAGTCGGTCTTAGACTCGATTCCGGACTCTATCTCGAACTCGGTCCTAGAGTCGGTCTTGGACTCGATCCTCGACTTGGTCCCATCCGATGAACTCTTTGTCATTTCGGTCAAGCTTTTGGGGATCCTTTAGCCTACGACATCTCGGGGAGTCGGTTCCTTACACATTCATGGATTAGTGTTTCTGAAATCATTTGATGTGTTGGAGGAGAAGAAAACTGGTCTCTAGTTGTGGTCAAAGTTGAGGCTTGTTCTCATGGAGGTTAGAGTTGAGAATGTGGTTCAAATGATCACTGATAACAACTCCAACTTTGTTCATATAGAGGATTTCATGAAGGGGGAGTTTCCGAAGATTGTTCATGGCAGATGTGTTTGCCACTACTTGAGCCTCCTCTTGAAGGATATCACTAACCTTGATTGGGTTTAACCTTGTGTGAGCGGCTATGAGAAGATCGTCAATTTCATGTTGAAAAAGCCAAGCTTGGTTACAGCATTCTGGAAAATTGTCCCTTGAGACTCATCAAACCAATATCAACTAGATTTGCGTACAACTTCATAGTGATGAGCTCCTTGACTAAACCGGACATGCTCAGAGCTTTGCAATAGTTTGTGGTATCAGATGTATGGTACCAAAACTGGGATAAGTTGAGTGAAGCTTTGATTTAGAATGGTAGTTTTTGGCATTGTTGTGCTGAGGTTTTGCTAATGATGGAATTGATTTTGAAGGTTCTAAATCTGGCAGATCAAGAAGGAGCAACCTTGGGGCTTTTGTTTGAGGAGATGGATCAAGCTCAAGAGGCTCTTTAGGTTTTGGCTGTGAACAAAATGGTTGCTGAAGAGAGGATCAATGCTATCAAGCATTTCATCTTTGAGTTGAGCACAGAAGAGCTTGACTCGGTGAATCTTTAGTTGCAAAGCAAGAGCCAATGGAAAATGCTCCACTCTACACTCCAAAGTGCTGTTCATTGTTTGAGTCCTCTCTGGTTGAGCTTGCCAGAAGATTCCAAGGCAAAGAGTGATCTTCACGATTACTTTGAGCTGGTGGCTAGAGCCAAGAACTATGAGCTGCTTCAGAAGCTCACTTTCCAATATCAGAGTTTTAGGGAAGCTACACCACAAGAGATGTCTCGTGAAATTGCCAAACATAAAAAAATATAGCTCCATCCAGTGAGCTAGTGGATAAAGTATGGATTAGTGTTGTTAGAACTTCAAGAAATTGTTCTCAGCTAGACCATATCAACTTCAGCCTCTGAGTGAAATTGGAGCATTTGGAGCATTGTGTAGACAAAGAGGTAAGCTCATTTGCTTGCAAAAACCATGGAGAAGCTTGTCTTCTACTACACCAACTTGAAGTTGCTCAAGGAGATCGAAACATATGAGATGAGGCTTTTGGAGATGAATGCGAAAGGTTAAGCCTTAATGGATCAGAATTCTTTTGATGCAGGGAACACTCGAGGAGATTGAAGTGGAGCTGCATGTTGAAATAGAGGAGGTTTGTAATGATGAGATAGGGATGGGATCAAATGTTGATGATGAAGAAGAGGAAGTGTGATCATCACCATTTATGTGTTTGAAATTTGAATTTCAAGTTTCAATGTTTCAAATTTATTTCTTTTACATATATTTATAGTATCTCTGTTCATATTAAAAGTCTCCATGTTTAAACACGTTCACATCCGTTTAATTCGTTTTGTTTGGCCATTTGCCAGTAAGTATGCTTGCCACATAACTCAGCTTCATCTGGCAATCAACAGTTTTCTTGATTCAACATTGTGGATCCAAGCACAATGGTGAGTGATCAATCCTCCAACTTTGTCCTCCCCTCATTCTTTGCCTCCTATTTATTGTTTTGTGCTAGAAAATCCAAGATGAGGACTGATGCTTTTGTTTGTAGATCATGCAAGTCAAACACCCTACAAAAGCACCCAGTTGGTAGAAACTTCTTGGCCACCAACAGGGAAGTGCACTTCCTTTGCTATAACTTGGACTTCAATGGAGGCCAAGTCTTTCTCAGCACTTAGATGCATACCAAAACACTAAACACTATGGTATTATATTGTAAAATTTACCATATCTTCTATTAATTCTCAAAGCTATGCCACATGTTTTTCTTTGGTACATGTTTTAGTGATTAATGGTGAGATGCTTAACTGTGTTGTATAAGAAAATGATTATTGAGCAGGAGAAGTTACTCTTGTTGCAAATGTAGGCCCAAGGTGTCTCTACGGGCCAACAACATGGCTTGAGGGATCTCTCCAAGCTTTTGTGCCTAGGAGAACATGAGCATAGAGTGGTGGAGGAGGAGCAATGACAACTTGCTACCCTAATATTCACAATGGATCTCTTTCACTAGAGATTTCAATTGCAGGAGTAGTTGTAGGTATGAAACTTTCGTGGCTTACATTGTATTTATTATACAAGTTCTATGGCGTCCATTGCTAGTCTACAACAGCAAAGAAGGCCCTAGAGGGGTAGAAGAACCTCACCACCATTTCCTAAGAACATGTTTGAGGCACCAACACCAATCACAGAACTACTGGACAACATCAACATATCCATGTAAGTGTCTTTCTTGAATTGCATGGTCTAGGGATAAGAATGCATATAAGTTCTTATTCAACCAGAAGTAATGGCTCAACACAAGTGACCAATATAACTATGCTGCTACACTTGCAAGCAAGGAGGATGTACGACTTAGTTTGTTCCACACATAAGAGCTTAAAGCTATATTGGATGCAACTATAGAGATGGAGTTAGTGACCACAAATGACTAGGACCTAAGTAGCAAGGACATAAACATGGTTTCAATGATCGCTAGCCATGCCAAAGGGTGGGTGGGTGGGTGGTGAGGCTTTTCTATGTCACGTACTAAATGACAATGCCACCAGGAGTGGCCTAGCTACTGTAAGGGGTCCTTGAGGCTGACTTTAAGCAACAATTCTGCCATGATGGCATTTAGGACATCCTTGCTAGTGCATCAAGCATAGTAGGTACCGGGAAAGAATGTGAGTTAGAATTCCTGCATCACTACAATTTCTCACATTGAATATATTTACTAGGCACCTACAGAGAAATTTGAAGTTTGAGGGACTTGTTCAAGAAAGTAGAACACTCTACATGCATTTCTCACGTTTCCTCATTGACAATACAATGCTTCAACCATACAGAGAGGCACATAGATGATTGTGCAGCTCAAGGCTAGTGGTAGGGATTTGCTTTTTGCTAGCATCCAAATTTAGCTCTAACACCAACATTGTTGCAGATTGCTTTGAGATGTGGGTTCACATGTTTCCAATTCCAGTTTGCACCTAAGGACACCAAAGCTATGTAGCAAAACTTGGTGATGGTTTTTTTTGGGAGGACTAGATTGTGGATGCCAAAGGCCCAATGTAAAATGCATTGTGTGAAGCTTTTCGTCATGTTCCAAGTAGTGTAAGTTCATACATCAATGGTTGTCATCTTCTTTCCATCTTCTTACAGCTCCAACAAGCATTGTTCCTGTCCATCCTAATGCACTTGACAGTGGTCAGTTCTATAGAGAGCATCGTGTGTTGTTCTTACAGCTCCAACCAGCATTGTTCCTCTTAATCCCGTAGCTCTTGATACCACAGGGCAGCAGTTGCTGGAGGTATGCTTCCTTTTGTTTTAGCGCCCTAGTTAACTTGGATTGATCTTCTCAAACGGCAGGACGCTCTCGACCTTTACACCAGCAAATTTTCTATGTCGTGTGGTGCTTACATTTCTGGATGGAAAGAACGTCACTCTGGCCCTCGCGGAACACCAACATGCAAGTGACAAAACGCTAAGAGTTAGTGATGCTTATGCTTTGTTTTCCTTTACAGGTAGTCGCCGCAATGACTTACCAAATATCGAAGTAGTTACCAGCGGAAGGCATGTTTCCTATATTCTTTGCAGTAGTCTTTTAGCTTTTTAATTGTCATTCTCTCATTCTATAGGGGTTAGGGACACGTTTGTGCATCGAGTTCCAGAGAAGGTTGCACGTTATAGGCGTATCAGTGTACTGTTTTGCTGGCGGGTCCGAGTCCTTCTGGTCTAAACAGGCTAGTGCTTCTGAAAAATATGTGGATATGTATTCATTGCTATGTTTGAAGCAGGGATTTAAACCGTTGGCTGATGGTAGCACGAAACCAAAGTTTGCTGAACCGCTAGCGTCGTTTTTTACAAGTGATACCAAAGTTATGATTTTTTAGAAGTTTCCCTGAGCAGTTCAAGGTTCATATGAGATAACTGAACCATCTTCAACGCAACAACATGCAATGCAACAACATACTGGTAGAACTTGCGGTTCGTAGTTGTTTTACTTTACGGGATGCTTTCAGATCCTCCCGGGACTACAAAGGCTGTAAAGAACAAGGGCACTAGCAAAAGAAAACGGAATGAAAAGGGTGATCCCTCCTGCCAACCGTTCCTTTCATTTTCTCAGCCACCTCCTGATTCTCCAGACACTGCAGATGGAAAGAATGTGGAACCAATCCAGACATGTGGGGAAAGAAGTCCAGTGGTTTTGTTTATGAATATGGCTGACGAGCAGCGCAAGCGGCAATTAACCAAGGTGCAAAGCTACTCGTTTACAAGCTTTGAATCAAGAGGTATCTGTTTGCAGTTTGTCGAAACGCTTGGACGGCAAGTTACAGATACAGGAAGCAAGTGCACTCACGTCTTGACAGGTCAAGTTCGACGAACTATGAACTTCTGTGCAGCTGTTTCTGTCGGGTAAATTGTAATTGTTTTTCTCTAGATTGTGGGAAATGTCTATGTCATAGAGCCTGGATTTTATCGCCAGAATGGTTAGGATCAAGTGTCGAAGCTAAAACATTCGTATTTAAGATCGAATTCCTTTCGCTCTGGGATTTCAAGGCAAACTATAACACTGACGACGCAAGCCGCACAAGAGCGAAGCCACTGTTTCAAGGATTAGAAGCTTGTCTGACCTCTCATATCGATCAAGTTCTCCGTGAGCTTATCGAATCTGGCTGTGGCAAGGGATACTTTTTCCTAGCTTCATGGGAAACGAATATGATCGTTTTCATTTGCAGGTTGTGTCCCGGATTGAGGAGCTTACTATGCCAGTGTCAAACTCATTCGTCATCTCTTGCAAGCCGATGCCATGCAAGCTAGAAACGCTTCAAGTGTCAGGCTTCGAGTCTTCAACATGGAATGGCTGATTCGTTCTGTAATGAAACAAGAGCTGGATTTTGAGGCCAAGGACGGCCTGACGATTGTCACCACGGTTACTTAGCTACGAAGCATCATCCTTTTTTTTGTTCGGGGATTTTTAAGCTCTTTTTCCTAATTTTCTCTATTTGCAGGTAAATAATTCAACCGTGAGTTGGATCACCTAACTGTAAGGAAACATTTCTACTCTGATCTTATTTGATTTTTGGTCTTACAATTTTCTTCAGGAGCCACCAACAAAAAGATTGTATCAAGTAGCAAAATATTATGAAGAAACGTCCATATTAGAAACTCAAGATTATTACTCTTGAAGTTCGACAGCCGAGTTCAACACGGTGGAAGGATCAAAGGCACGAAAAATGATATATTTAGTGTGATGGCCTTTTGCATTTCCAGTGATTCATGACAACAATCTCAGGTATTTATTTTCATTTATTTTCTTCTTCTTATATCTGTTGAACAACACTGGCTGGCTTTTTGGGAACGCAGAAGTCGACGTGAAGCCGCCACGACTGGCCAGACAAAGCTTGTGTGAGCCTCGTCTCTGTCACGGATCCAGTGGCTTCTTCAAACAGCCCTCTCCCTCCAGCAACAGCGTAAGTTCCCAGGCCGGCCAGGAAATCCAACTTTCCATCCCAGATGAGAATCGCTCCAGCAAGCGGAGAGCCTGGCAGGAACTCGAGCTCGGCCGTGAGGTGCGCGAGTGTAGCGTTGCTGGTGATGAAGACGGCGCCCCGGTACGCTGCCTTGGTGTTACGGTTGCTGTTGATATTGTTCGAGAAGGTGAAGCCCACTCCATTTCTGTAAGGTGGCAGCGTGGATTCGTTTCGGCTTACAGCAAAAATGTTTTGGCCGGGATTGTTGGGGTTGAGGATGAACAATGATGTGGCTTCGAACAAGTAGCAATTTTACACAGAAGTAGAGAAACAAAGTTGCTATCAAGAAAGACTTTGGATCACTTACTATGTTATTTGGGATTGTAGCTGCTGCATATGAAATGAATAGGATCAAGCAAGCAAGAAGTGAAGTGGACGAAGAAGCTAAAGCCATATCTAGGATTGTACTAACAGGAAACTTGGTTTAAATCGATGTAGTTTGTGTTTCCAAGTGAAACTCTGCTTGATTTGCTACGCATTTTAGGATATTCTACCATCTAATGGTTCTTATTCATTTAGATTAATCTTGTATTTATAATTTATAAACAACATTTTCTAGTATATTCAATTTTATTTTACCATTATGCAATAAGATTAATCTTGTGTTTATAAATTACAAACATGCTTATAATTATAAACTGTTATTCATAAATAGTGCCATCCCAATAAAACTAAAATTATAAATTATTTTATATATTTTAGAATTGTTATTTTGTAAAATATGAATGAATTCTTTTATTGCATATAATTTCTATCTACTTTTAAATATTAAATGATAGGTAGTAAGTATTTCTGAATATATAAATATTCTCTTGCAAATAAGAAAAATAAAAAGAAATTATTAATATAAATTTGGGGTTGAAAATGTGAATATAAAAAGCTTAATAGTGCTTATTAGCCTTAGTTCCCTCTTTGCCAAAAAAACGAAATAATGGTGGGAGGGATGACTAATCAACTTTAGTAACCAATCAGCTTATCAACATTAATCCATATCCTTCTTGGAATATTTCTAAATGATTCCTTTACTATTATGTTGCATTAATCTGCATACTTTTAAGCATTATAGTTGCATTTGAAAGTTCTTAAGCAAATACACTTTCTTTTCAATGACCTTCATTTTGGTGTTCTCACTCAATCCCAACTTTTTTAGCTGTTTTTTTTTTCTCCTCTCAGCCACTGCTCTTAAGCTTTCTCTTTTGATGCAATTGCTACAATATGTACTAGAGACCATAAAATAAAACACTTGCTGTTCAGCTGGTTTCAATTGGTTTGTAGTAGTATGGAATATATTGTTGATCAGTAAATTCAATTCCAATCAGTTTCAAATCTAATAATAGTTCAAGAGGTTGTATCACATCGAGAGCTGGCAAATTCTAAAACCATAAAAGCTGATGTGCTAAACAAGAACAGCTAAATTACCAAGAAAAAGGAAGATATAAAAATAGTTGAGAGGTTGATTGTGAATGGCACAAGATAGAAAAATTTCATTTCTAGTCATGAAACAGATAATTACTTAGATAGTGAGAAGACAATACACATAGACATAGGCTTAACTCCAATTCTCTCTTGAATGTAGATTTTCTCAACCTAGACTCTCTAAAGTGGAATGCAAGGTCAAGTGGTGTAAACCTGGATAACAAAAAGATCATTATAGGAGACTGCCAGTGGGACAAAGCTTGGGTCACTGCTAGGATGGTATGTTCCATTTCATTCAATGCCATATTCCTTGTCTTTTCATAAATTGATTGATATCTATGGAAATTCTTAACTATGATTCTAGTTAGAAACATTATACAAAGTGAATAGCAACTCATAAGTCAGCAGTTTTTAGTCTCAGATCGATAAATAATTTGGGTTGATTTTAGAATGATTGAATGTAGTTTTTCCATGTTTTCCCTCCACCATTTCTGAATGGATTTAAGTATTTATTCTGAAATACAAAATACAGGTGATTAAAAAATCTGAACTTCAAAAGCTATATCTGTATGTCATAAAAGATAGACTCATTATTAGTTACCTTCACATTGCTGGTAAATAGTTTTATTTAGATAAATACTATATCATTTTTGTGGTCTATATTCTCTAGTTTTAGTAATTCACAAGTTAATAGAAATAAAAGAGTGTTAGTAGTATAAATAATATGGTTTTAAAAGTTAATGCTAAAGTGTAATTTATATAGTAATTTAAAATACATTTTTATTATTTAGTTTAAAACTTTAAAAACACTTAGCTTCTATTAATGACTAAAATTGTAGAATATATTTAATTACTATTATCAAAATAACAAAAATAAAATTGTGAGTTCATAGAATATGGAAAGGGAATACAAAATATGCATATTAATTATCCTAAAAACCTTAGCTTATATATAGGAGAGAGTTTATACATTCCATAAATATGCCCAAATAGACACTTTCCATAAATAACTAATGGGACCAGAATTGAACCAACACAAAAGGCATGATAGCGAGAGTGTCTTGGTGGACATAGTAAGTTATCACTTAGCTAGTATTGAAGAACTAAACTCAATATCGTAGGGGTTATTAACACTAGCAAGTGCAAGTTAACATATGAGTTTTTTTATTCCAAGCCAAGTATACTTAACAAGAAACACATTGAAGTTCCTACTTTATATTTATCTGGCATAAGTATGTATATGATGATTAGTTTCTCAACTAGCTTGAGTGAAAACTAATAAAGGGTTTACCAATACCAACCTCTTGCCATTATAGCAGAAAGGAAAGAATATTTGAAAGGACTTGTAAATAAATAATTTTTGATACCCTTATTAAAATTATAATTGGTAAATTATAATAAATTATAGTTAGTATTATTTATCAAATGATTAGTTTATAAATATAAAAGAAACCCTAAGTGAAACAATATTTTCAAACCTAAATAAAGGATAATCTTCTATAAATTTGTAGACCATTTTTCATTTCTATAATAGTCTCGAATAACAACAATTCCATTTATTTGTACTGTTAAACTCCATGATACAATACAAAACGGTTGTGATATGCAATATATATTTGTAGCCCAAATAACAGTATTAATTTCATTTTTAATAATAAAATTTCCATCACTTTGAAGTATTGCTTTACAATTTTCTCCTTTGTTTTGTGTTTTAGAATCCCATATTGCATGTTTTGCTTTATATAAGACAAGATTACAATCATATTGCATAATAAAAATATATTCTCGATTCTGAAGTACATGGTCATTAAATATTGTTGTTCTAATTCCCTCAGGTCCACTTGTTAAAGTTGAAATATACATATTACAATCATGAATATTATTAATTATTTTCAAATTAAAATTAGGCAATATGTTATCTAGCTTTCTATTATTATTTCGATGTAAAATGTATTCAATAACAAACTCGTGATGAGTAAGAGTCGCAGTACCCCATTTTTCAATTAGAGCATAATTTTTAAAAACATAAAATATATCCCAAAAGAATTGTTTTATTTTTGAACCATCGGCAAGAACAGTATCATAATTTGTTGGATCTAATCCACAGTTTATGGGATCTAATAAACGAATTAAAACTTCAATTATAAAACCATCACTTTGAATATAAAATATTCTTCTATCTACATTATTGGCATAAAAATATCTCCATGATGCATGTATTGATTTTACAAGACTTTCCATAACATTAATTACCTCCTGAATACCATTATTACTTAATAAACCTCTATATAAAGTATTTGAAAATTCCATTGATTTGCAAGATATAATAATAAGTATAATCAAAAAAAGTTTTATTGAAGGCATGGTTTTTTATTTATTATTATTTATTTATATAGTATATAGAGCATAGAGATGATAAAATTTTAGTAATATTTTAAATTAATAATCCAATGTGTAACACTTTAAATAAAATTTTATAATTCTAACGATAATACCAAAATATGCTTCATGTGAACACCTTGTCTCTTCAAGACCACTCATATGCACCATTATATTCTTAGTTAATAATAACGTGAAATAACCTTTAGGTGTGTATTAGATATTCCTTGAATTTACAAGTATATTCTAAGTATTCTTGTTCTTTTATTTAATTATTTAATTTTAATATTAATTATTTAAGAATGCAGGAAAATCACATTTGACAATCGAGTGAGCAGAAGTTTTGATAATTTGCTTTAGACTCTGCCTGCTGTTCTAGATGGCAAACCAGCTCCACACTTCTAGTGGAAGATGCTCAAGAAAACAAAAATAACAAGCTGCTACAAGAGAAAGAAGTTTAAAAGGAGGAGAAAGCTATAAAGGAAGCTAAGAAGCAAAGCTGGAGGAAAAAGCAGTAAAAAAGAAAATATGATCCTTTTTTATACTTTGTGGAATTTCATTAGGCTGATTGATTAGAGAAGGCAAAAGTAAAGAAATGGCAGTGCAACTTGAGAATTTTGGCATAAAGCTCCACATTTTCACTGTTGGTAGGGGAATATTATTTTGTCCTCTTCTCCAAGAACAAAAGCATGTTTGTGCTGCTCATGTGTTGAATCAAATGCCCATGCGATATATCTAAGGAAACTAATGATATCAGAAAATAAATATGATTATTTGAATAAGTTAAAGTTAATTTGTTTTTATTTTCTCTATATTATTACTTTTTTCTAGCTTTCCAAAGCAAATAACCAAGTGTTACTAGCTACATAGCATAACAACATATTAGTTAATATTACAACTTCAAGGATTAGAACTGGATGTTATTAACTTCACTGCCATTCTTGCTGAGTGCTGGACTACTCCACAGTGGTATTTGTCAATAATGGAAAAAAAAATGTCAGTATTAAATTTTATAGATTGAATTTGACTCAATACTATTCTCTTTGATAGTCATACATTTATACTATTATCATATTTTTTGTTATGAGTGCATGGAATATAGAAATGGAATATAGAAATATGCATATCAATTAACTTAAAAACCCTAAATTATATATAGGAGTAAGTGGTCTAGATTGAAATCAATCCGATGACTACCAAAATCCCACTATGTTAATATTAATATACGGCATCATAGTCATATATTTAGACCTCACATCATCCCCTTCTTTCAGAATGATAGAAGATCATTATGGTTCTCTTATGGATGGGCCAGGATCTAGAAAAATGGATTTGTAGGTGATCCCAATTATTCTTAATCCCTTTATATGAAGTGTTTCAGCTATTGCACATGCACTATTTCATGTTTTGACATCTTGATTGGGGATATGCCACACTTTCATGAGTGTTTTTCATTCATAGTTAAATGATTTAGTGGAATGGCTCATTCGAACTTTCAAAAGGATGATTGCAAAGTATGTGAACTTTCAATATTCGGATTATAATGGTTATTTGCTGTCTTTTTAGTAGTATATATCATAAAGGTGTAGAGTTTTATTAGTGCTTCACTATGTAAATTCCTATATAGTCATTATCCAATACTATTAATGGAATTAAGCTGACCTTAACAATTGCCACAAGCTATTAATGCTAGGTTGTTGGATTAGTATTTGACGAACATTTGTCCACTTGTCAGAGTAGGTTCTACCAAACACTTAGGCTACATATAAATGGGATAACAATGGCACTACAACTTTCATTATCATCCATCTGTAGAGTACAAAGTGGATGGTTTGGTATTAATCCATTTTCCCAATATTACGGTACGTGATTTATCTAAGGGGCTTTTTACTTAGTAGAAGGTGTTGCAGCAAGTTAAACTAGAAGTTATGAAATTTGCATGACATCTAGTAGGTTGATCCTCCAAAAGCCATAAATGTAGGACTATTATCTGAAAGAATCTACTCCAAACATAAATGCTAAAACACCACTTGATTGAGGAGAAAGTATCCAAGCACCACCAGCTATAAATGATCATCAGAATTCATCCTCACAAAATAAAGAAAACCATCCTCAAGGTAATATTGAGAATGTAAATGCCAAAATAACAAGTTATTAGCAAGTGATATAGGATTCTTAAACTCATTGCAAAACTTTCGAATTTATGGCTCAATTTTTTTAGCTTTACGAACCTCATTAAAAGAAGGTAAATCTTGCTCTACATATTGTAGACACTAAACATCAAGTATAACAACTTCTAATGGCATGGAATCTTTGTTTAAAAAATTTATAAATGTTGGAATAATAGACCATTAGAAATATGAGAAGAGAACAAACAAGGAAGGGGAGCTTAAGAAAGAGCATTAATATTAGCCATAAAACTCCCTGAGCAATAGATAATATCAAGATCATATATTTGAAGCTTCAAAACCCATTAAGCAGTATGACTAACCAAGATCTTCCACTTCAATAATGAAATAACTACAATATGATCACCTTTTAGTAATGTCTAAAAACCATGTAGATATGTATAAAGTTTCTCGAAACCCCAAATTATTGCTAAACACTCCTTCTTTATCATGGAGTAATTCACCTCCACTAGTTGTAATATATAATTAATATATAAAATAAGATGGCACTAACCAAGTACACTCGAGCTCTCTTGCATCAACACACCTTCAAGACTAATATTATAAGCATCTATATGCAAAATAAAAGGTTGAGTGTAATCAAACTAGAAGAGTTGTCAATAACTCTTTGAGATTTGTAAATTCTCACTCACAGTTCACAGACCAAATGAAAGATGACGTTGATGATTTCAAGAATGCTTACAATGGTGTAATGCGATCAGAAAGATGATCAATAAAACAACCAAGATACTGCACTTTTCCTAAGAAGCCTTACACATCATTCACATACTTTGGAGTAAGGAACTTTAGAATAGCTACAAATTTATTAAAATCAACTTGCAAGCCCTCTTGAAAAATATGGTACCCAAAATAAGTTATGTCCTTGGACCTAAACACTCACTTTGACTGCTTCAATTTTAATCCAACTTTTTATAGTTGATCTAACACATTACAAATATCATGAATGTGTTCCGGCCATTGGCACTTGCTAATACCCAGAAGCAAGATCTAATTTAGTGAACCAACGACTTCTCTCTAGATGATTTAAGAGATCAGCAGTGTGAGGAAGGAGGTATACATCCGGGATCATCATTTTGTTTAACAAGCAATAGTCAATACAAAAATAAATACTTCTATCATGCTTTATCATAAGATGAAGTTTATATGCCCAAGGACTCCTCGACTTTCAAATAACACCCTTTTCTAATATCTTTTTGACGTTTACATATAAAATCTTGATCTCTTTTGGTGACCAACAATGAACAAAAACCTTGATTGGACGAGCATCCCCAATTGGAATAGGATGACATGTTGCAATCTTGTCCCTAGATGATAGATCAAATTCAAAGAGATCAACATACTTGAGCTGGTCAACCACTACAACATAAAGATTATCAAAGGTATCAAAAAAGGGAATAAAGGAACAGAATGGAAGTATAGGAAGTAATGAGGAGATAAAAGTGATGGAAGTAAAGGTAAAAGTAAAAGAATAAAAACAAACAAAAGTGAGAGGAATGAAAGAAATATAAAAAAGTATGAGGCAAGGGGGAGAAGCTTTAGTATCACACTTGGCATAATTGCCTTATAACTAATCCATATTAAAGATAATGTCAAAAGCTTAACTTAGCACCACCCGTAATGACTTGAGATTGCCCATATGAACAACTAGGTTTATCTCATCTCGTGCACATATGTATGTATATATATCCTTTGCACATTCCATATAGAATAAAAACTGGCTCTGCCACATAATGTAAATGTAGATGGCAACATGTGGTAATAGGCCAACCAATAAAAAATAAACTCGAGCCTATATAAACCAGTATGGAGAGAATAATAGAAGACCTTTTGATATAAAAATGAGCTTCAAAAGTAAACACTAGATGAATTGGTGCCGAGTGAACCCCTTTATGATACTCCTGAAAGAAAGTATAAGCGATTAAATTTTCCATTCTACTTTAGTCATTTAACCATACCTTCAACCATTTGGAGGAGTCTTACTCATAACCTCCATAAGTTATATTCTGGATTTAAGGTTTACTAGCCCCAAGAATGGCATTCATGCCACTTAACCTTTGCACTTGGTCCAAGTGCTCCACGTGTTTGATCCCATGATCGACACCTAAAGGTACCACCGACATATTAACTTGCTACGCTAAAGCCATACTCATTCACCGTTGTCACACAGTAATCCAACACCACTTACATCATAGTCTTGTCTCTCAAATATTAGGCCATTCGTCTATGAGTGATCATCCTAAATCCACTCCTTAGCATCTTTAGGATGCTTGTAGACATGGGGAATAACCTTCCCCAATATCCTTTTTCAATCCCCACTAAGTCTCTTTTTGTCCATAGTCATGTTCACAAACACTACCATTAGGTCAAACTCCATAGGCTCGACCACTAAGTCCCATTGTCCTTTAGGACTTCCTCACCATGTGGTTATATCCTTGATCAATATACTAGAGGACTTTTTCTCTTTCTTTCCACAGTTCAGGACTTTGTCGATAAATGTGACCAACTTCATTATACACTCAACAGCGAACATCACGGCCATGACTATGTCCTTACCCTTGTCCTTGAACTTAGGCAGCAACAGCATCAACCTCTATTGGAACAAAACCATCTTCTACAAGAAGTATAGTTGAAGGATGTGCAATGAGAAGTGGAAGATATAATATTTCATAATGTTGTATTAAGCAAAGAGCATCGTTAAGGGTGGGTAAAACAAATGCATACATAAGTACTACAAAATCTTGACGAAATGCTGGCCACAACATTCCCAACTTGATTTTCTCGGACATATTAGGCTTTATATGAAGCAAGAGGCTTTGGAAACGAATACCAAATTGCATTATGAAAGCAGATGGCTTTTGACGAAGACGATGCAATTATTGAAAGGCATCATCACAATCATCAGCATGTTTAAATGTGTGTTTAAAGATATCCAAGAGAATGCTTCAATCCTCATGAGTGGTTGTGCTCAAACTATTGTACCATTGTAGTGTTGTCCCTTAGAGACATGTGGGATATTCATGCAAATGCCGAACATCATCCCAAGAATGATATGTGGCAATCACTGTGAAGTGATTGAACCAATAATACACAACATCCCCAAAATTCATACGGAAAAACTTTAGCTAGACTCAAGGATTGAGAGCAAGAGTAGAAAAAGCTATACTAATCACCATGAATGCCACCATCAATTGAGTTTAATTGTTCAATTGTAACCACATAGCATTGAGCAATTGCACAAATTGCTACTCCAAAGTCAGAGGAGGAGGAGGATGTTACTTTGCCATGAAAATGAATGAAAAGGAAAAAAATAAAATGGAAGAAATTGAAAAAGTTACAAGGAAAGGGAGATTTAGACAATGTAAAAGCTAAATAAAAAAAGCTAGAAGAAAAGGGAGATTTAAACAATGCAAAAGCTAGATGTAAAATAGAATCTCAAATCTAAGCACTCTTTAGAGACAATTAAAACTGCCCCTATCTCCACTAATATGAATGTATAGAATATGGAAATAGAATATAAAAATGTGCATATCAATTAGCCCAAAAACTCTAGTTTATATATACGAGCAAGTGGTCTCAATTGAAACCAATCTAACAACTACCAAAATCCTACCATAGGTTAATATTAGTATATGGCATTATAGCCGTACACTTAAACCTCACATTTTATAATAATCTTATGAATAAAATTATAACAAAAATAATAATAAAATATTTAAAGTTTATAAACACAAAAACAATAAATCAATATCCGGTTTATAAAAATATCTAGAAGATAAAAGAAGTGTTGGATAAAACAAAAGCAAGAGCCTGAAAGACAT
Organism: Selaginella moellendorffii; assembly: GCF_000143415.4. Taxonomy (NCBI): domain Eukaryota; kingdom Viridiplantae; phylum Streptophyta; class Lycopodiopsida; order Selaginellales; family Selaginellaceae; genus Selaginella; species Selaginella moellendorffii. The sequence continues at coordinate 5,195,331 of NW_003314262.1, forward strand.
CATGGCAAAAGAGATATCTCACACCCCAAAGTTGGGAGGCAGGTACGCAGCCTCTAGGATCCTAATTAACTCCTCCATTATCAACTACAAAAAGAGTTTCAACTTCAAGTAAATTGCAATATACATTTGGAAGATTTGGTCCAAAGGCCCACACTCTGTTTGGGAGTTCTTCAAGAGAAACGTCCACATTAAGCTGCAGGATAGTGGAGGTGATTTCAAGTGATACTGAAAAGGCCACCCTTGATTTTTGGGTTGAAGGCTTTGTTCATGGCTAGAAGGACAAGAAAAATATAACCTAGAAGCACACACTACCTTGGAAGATAAGTATATACATCTATAGCTAGAGGAATTGCAAGAACTTCATTCTGAAAGTTGAAATATAATGAGCTGGACATACTCCTCCACCTCTTATTCAAACCCGATATTCCATGAAAATCCTAATCCAAAAATAAACAGTATTTGTGAAGTTCAGGTCCATGCACTCACGTATCTTATTAAATGTTCAAACGAATGTCCTTGCCACCTTGGAGCTTCCTCATGTTCCAATAGAGCCCCTCCTTGACGCCCTCAAGGAAAGCATTGGTAGACTCGAGCGTGCACGCAGTGGGGACCGGCCACGACGAGAGGTGGCACACGAGCGCGTCACCACAGCCGAGCTGGAGCCTCTCTCGCCCATCAAACGAAACCCAGGCATCGCCGCGGCTCTTCTCGGGCACCTGGACTCGTAGCGTTACGTGCTCGGGGAGGATAAGCGGCCGAAACGAGAGGGAATGCGGGCAAATTGGAGTGAAAAGCATTGCCGCAACCTGGAGAACAAACGCAAAGAATCAAAAGGAAAACCTACCATGAATCAAAACTTTCAAGTTACCTGTGGATGCACCATCGATCCTCCTGCTGATAACGAGTAGGCTGTGCTTCCCGATGGCGTGGAGAGGATGAGGCCGTCGCCCTGTACGTTTGTGACGAAGATGTTGTCGCAGTAGCACTCGAGGTTGGTTAAGAAGGAGGACATCCCCCTGTCGATGGCGACCTCGTTGAGGACGATGTAAACTTCCTCTCCGGCTTGTTTCTTCCTGCTCTTGGAGCTGGAGCTGTGGCGAATGATCCGGCAGTGCAAGCGGTGGCGGATGGTGATGTATGCGGGGCCTTTCATCACCGAGAGGAGGCATTCTCTGTAGCTTTCACTCTCTTTTTTTGTTGGTACCGGAGGATAGAACAGTCAAGGAGCTTCTCGATGAAAACTGGAACGAAAAAATGGTGTAGGATACGAAACGGAGTCATAAAGCCGAGCGAGCCCATTGCAAACGAGACCACCGGCGGGACCGGGCCTCTAAACAACGACGCAGCCTGCAAAAGAGATGGAGGTTGGATCATATGTAATGTTTCAGAAAATCATTCGCTACCCAAAGCACGGTGCCATCTCCGCCGAGGGTGACGATGAGGTCGATTTTGTTGTGAAGAAAGCACAGCTCCTCGTCTACAAAAGTTGCATGAAAAGAAAACGAAGAACACGATTTTTTACCACTGTCCCACGTATGAAGGAAAGTCATGGACAAGTCGTCTGCAAGCATCTCTCTCCTGACGCGGGGTTCTACGTAGATTGACAAGCTCACGCTGTGCAGCCACCTGATAAAATAGCATACATTCAATCAGAGAAGGAACGAGAGAGATGGAAGAGACTCACACTATCATTTCCTTGCAGAGATCGTGAACTCGTTTGCAGTTTGGTTTTGTTAGGATGCAAACGCATTGAGGGGGCGAATCCCACACAAGAATTATCTGCAATCACGAGAAAAGAAACATTAAAATCAGATTTTGCACACATTTTGCAATGCAAAAACCTGTTTGTTTTTGCAAGTCGGAGTGCTGATGTTGCCGCTCTCAAACGTGACAACGTCTTGCTGGTATTGCGTGCTTTTGTTCCCCTCGCTAATCCACTCGAGTCTGAAAGACACCTGCACCAAAGGATAAGAAAAAAAACTTCCATTTATCATCGCTAGATCGATTTTCCTCTATAGCAACGAATGAATTTACACTCACCTTACCATAACTTGGAGGCTCCAGATGCTGGACAACAGTCCGATAGTCGTATGAATAGCTGCTGGCCGGAATGCTCTTGCTCCTCAAGGCTTTCTGGCTGTAGAGACCTTTCCTAAGTGAAGGAGCGGCGGCTGCTACAACTTCCACCGGCTGGAGTACTCCCACTCCCGGTTGGATCACCGCAGGAATCACTGCTCCTCCCGGCTGGACGAGTTGGTGCGACTCGGGACGGTAAGTTACGATCCTCTCTTGTCTTACAACTTGGCCTCCCACGGATTCTGGGAAAGATCATACATGCATGCCAGAGGATGAAACGAATGAACCTTGTGCAAGACAATACCTTGGACAACCCTTTCGGTGCGATGGATTTGCAAGTTTTGGAGATCCTCGTACTTCTTCTTCCATTTCTCGGCTTCTTCCTCGGCATGGACTTTGCTGTCGATAACTTGCTGCAGTGCTCGTGCAGCAGCTGGAAAAAGGAAAGAAGAAAACAAAAAAAAGTTCTAAGAAAGTGAGATCTACAGAGACTCACTTTGGAGGACCTCAGAAACCTTGACGAGCTGAGCGTTGGTATCGTGAATGGCTGCGCTAGTCTCAGCGGACCGCTCTACCTCTTGCTCGGTGGTCACAAATGTGGGCGCAATTTGTTCCTCCACGCGCCCCACCGAGCCTGGGACGCCGCCACCCTCTGGCACAAACTTCAGCGAAGAAAAATATCAGCACACAAACGATCCAACAAAACCCCATCGCCTCACCTGCGGCCACAAAATGCGTTGCCGTCTCCATTCAAACTGTTTTAGGGCTTATGTGGAAATATAAATTGGTTTGTTGGTAAAGTTTAATATTAATAATTTTGTTTATCAGTAATATAAATTGTGTTTACTATCCATGAGTAAATTTTGAAGAGGATTACCCCATGAATCGATTTTATTAAGACTTCATTCTCACCAAGAGTTGAGACATATATGCTTTAGGTGGCTTTAAGGTTTTATCTTTCTCTTGGTTCAATCAGATATGATAGGAAGATCTCTAAGCTTTGGCCACTAATTTTTAATTCCTTTTTTATGATGTTTATAACACAGTCCTTGGAGAGCACTCTCCATATATACAACTCTTGGCATACAAAATTAGAGCAATCTTAATAGGAATTTAATAATATTTCTAGCCACTAGAGTCTAACCTAGAGCTTTTGCGAGAAACGCATTTGCATTACATATAGAACTACATGGTCCTTTACATAATGAATGTGGTTACCTTAAACTTTATGATCATAATGTATGTGAGATATTTTCATGCAAGATCATTATGTTCCATAACACAATGCTTATCATTTAGTTTGTCAAAAGTTTTTTTGCATCAACAGTGCTCCAACACTTTCAATCTAAACCAACATAGTTCAACTTGAGAACTAGGATCTTACTAGATTAATTTATTAAAGAATATTCTATATAATGTTTCTAAAATTATATTTTTTAAAAAATATTTATCTAATCAATTATTAAGTTAAAATACAAAATTATATTTTTAAATAAATTATATTAGGTTTTATATATCTTCATTAGTAAAGTCCTATTAGAAAATGAATATAATTAAAAAATCTTTAATCTATAACAATACTAGTATATCAAGTATATCTTATATTGTTGGGTTTGTAAAAATATATATGTATATACATGTATTACCCTAGCTAGGTAACACATAAATTATAGTACTATAGCACATCTATGTGGGATTGATAAGTAGGGTTTAAACTCTAATTAATATACCTATTTTTATATTCTAGGCACTCACATTAGTAGAGGTGAGGTGTATTGCAATTTTTCCTTAAAGGGCAAAGTTTTTTAGCAATGCTTTGCTCTAGTGTTCAGGATTGTGCTTTTTTTTTCTTATTTCTTATTTCTTAATTCTCTTTTAAATTTAGATTTGTATTGGCTTTTTGTAAGATCTAGAATTTTAATTATTATTGTGCTTAGATATACTCTTTCTTTTTATCTTCATTGCATTCTCTTCTTTTACCATGCCATGCCATCATTGATCATAGAGTATATCACTTGAAGCTGTTAATGTTACTCCATTGGATTGAGTTTTTAATGTTGTGGGGTGTGATTATATTGGTGTTGCACCCATCCTTAGTTTGTTGTTATTTTCAACTTTCATGGGATATATATTACACAGTTGTAAGCAATTAAAGAGAATGAGTTAAAAGAAAATTCGAAAAAGCTAATGAATAATAATGCACCTCCTTTTTTAATCGGTTAAGAGTTTTAAGATATTTGGGGTTAAATGTTTTTAGGTTTGAGTAGTATTGAGCTGGATGACTTCTTGAAAAATCTAAATTTAAGAACTTACAATAGTTAATCCTATTCTCGGTGTTATACCATCTCCTATTAATATAGAGCATAATCATGACATCAATTATCAAGTTTAAAGGAAGATAATATTTGTAAATTCAAATGGATTTTGGATTATGATGAGGAACTTGATTATTATGGAGATAGCTTTGAAGATGAATTGGAGATTCCACAAAGTAGGTGTAAATCTTTTAATTTGCCATTTAATCTTTTCTTCTTACTTTCTATTCTTTCCCAATCTTTTTTTGTTCCTAGTGTTTCTTCTTCATTTGCAATATTTCCTTCTCTTAACACATTGATCATTTTTTTAATTCATAATTTAGTGTTGAGTTAAGTGTTTTCTATCTTTTTCATATTAATCTAAATGTTTATGTGAAGTTAAGAATCTTGCCTTTGTTTCTTTTGCAGAGTCTTTGATCAATTGTAATATTGAATATTCCCCAATTCCAAGGGTTAAGTCATTTTAGCCAAAGTTTTAGGTTGAGTGGGTGTCCTTAATTGTGAATATTGTTGAAAGCTTTTATTTTATCATTACTACTAAAGGGTTTATATATTCTCTTGAGAGTGTAGATTTTGTGGAGTGAGGTTAAACATAAATGGTGGAATGAAGATAACCATAGTGAGTTTGAATGAAACTAGTGCTTTAGAATTTTTTTTCCTTAAAAGAAGGGATAAAGAAGATGTGGAAGACATATAAAGTGAGTCTAATTTCCTATATATAGTGTTAAATAAGGATAAAGGTCATGAATTTGAGATAACATAGGTTTTTGATATTAATTGAAGGGAAGATGTAGAGGCAAGTTCTACTTATAGCCGTGAGTGCAACTTAATAGTGGTTTTAAAGGATTATTGATGGGCAAATTTATACATAAGACATAATTTATTACAATGGCATTTCATGGATTATAGTGGTTCTTAAAGGCCTTTATTTTGGTTCAAAATTATGGTTTCGAGGTTGGTTTAAATATTTAATAGTTATACACGAAGTTCCAATTAGTTCATCAAGATTCCATAATCAATTAATGTTTATCCCATGGTTTTGGGTTTTATTTTAGTCATGATTATGAACAACTTTTTTGGTGGTTTTGTGGGAGTTTCAGATTCTTATAGTAGTCTATAATTGCTCAGTAGAAATTTTAAATGTTCCACCTCACTTATTGTCATCACCTTTTTATCTTCTAGAGGGGAGGATGGTGTAAAGTTTGTAAGTATATATATGTATATACATGTATTATCTTGGCTAGATAATACATAAATTATAGTACTATAGCATATGGACTATCTATTTAGGATTGAATTTGGTCCATCCATTCTTGTATATAATTAAGGGTCTAAACCCCAATTGATATACTTATTCCTATTATAACATTAATTAAAATATTATTTTTTAAAGAAAAATAAATATTAAGCTTAGCACAATAAATTATTTTATTCATTAATGCTAAATTGAATTAGAGCATGAATAATTGCAGTAAATAAGATAAATTAAAATTACTAAGACTCACCTTATTAATATTATAGTGGGAAGTTGTGCCATACATCATAAGAACACCTTTTATTTGTTAAAGATTCAAGGATTGTGCATAAAATGTTGGTAAAACACAATCTAAATACTTCAATCGTCATCTTATCCATAATATATAGCCACCATCCCAAAATTCTCAATTCATAATTGGGCATCCTTTATGGGTAGCCTAGAAAATTGTATTAGACACAAAAATAAACTGTATCTTCTAAGCATAAATGAGGCATTTTTTTGCAACTAAGTGTTGCAATCCTTAGTTTTGAGTCAATTGTGCAAACACCAATACTAACTGTTGCTCAAGCCCATTAGGAGCCTAATCCTTGCCACCACCTTCTATGTAAAGAAATCACGAACAAATAATTATTATCAACAAAAAATATTAATGAGAGGATCTTAAGAATAGTGGTAAACAAGATGAATTAGGATTACCAAGACTTATATTTATATATAGATATTAGACAGTCCAAGTATAGCCACTAAAATTTGTAAACAACCAAAGGGAATAACTCGAAAGATGGACCTATAAAAATTTAAATATAGAAGGAAAAGGCTCATAAATAAGAGTGCACCCATTTTTCCCACCTCGAGTACAATAGTCTACCATCCAAGTGATGACACAAAATGACTATTGTATGTTGTTAAAAACCTCAATGTCAAGTAGACTATCTTTGTGGATAGACTTGACTTTGAGAGCAGCAGCATCAGTCCGTGTCTTACATACATCCCATATTAATATTGATTTAGGTGACTTTCCAGGAAGTTTAAATTTAAAAGTTTACATTTGGTATTAAAGAGGTTTTGGGTTTGATTTTATTGATTGACTTAGAAAGTTATTAGAAAAACATTGAAAGAAGTCAAACTTCTTATATAAGCAGCAGACTATAGCTATGATCATCTTTAGTGGCCTACACCAAAACCTAGAAAAATTGACACTTTTTTTATGTTTGCTCAAAAACATTATTTTCAAACACATAAACATTACTTTTCAATTGCCAAGATTGAAAACTGACAGTTGCCAATGAGAGTAACAAGCCTTCTCAAAGCAAAGCACATGTAGTAGTGATGGATTGCAAGGCACTTCTTGGTGGTGGGTGATTTGTGGTAGTCTCCCTCAATCAATCAAGGTTTTAGCCTAAGAGCAAAGAAATCCTAGAAGTACCTTTTGTCCCTCCACACATTCTTCTTCTTTGTGTTGATCTTTTTTCTTTTCTTCTTGTGTTTGTACAAGATTAGGTATCAAATGTTGGAACCGTGATTTCCCCATTATGTACCTTGAACAGAATTGTTACCTTGCCAGCAGCATCCCACCCCAACAAGAACTAACTTGTAAGGATTAGTCCATCACTGACAAGAAGACCAAGAAGCATGCAATCAAAAGATACAGCCATTGGACCAGGAAGAAACCACAACTTACCTCTCTAAACTATTTATTTGATTTTAGTGTCACAGCTGCTTCCATCTCTGTTTTTTTATGGCTTTCTTCTTGGCATTCTTTCTAGATTTCTCATCTAACGAGACTTTGTAGGATTTAATATGAAGGTTTATTACAAGAATGTAGAGTTCATTGTGTGCCAAGAGAAACTAAGATTGCTTCGAAAGCATTACTTTAGCAGCATTGATGCTCTAGTACTATTTAGATTTTTTGATTATGATCTACAAGATGTGGTCTAGATCTATGTCGTGGTAACAAAGTCCAAAACATAAACGCCTTCTTTGAACATTCTAATTAAGAAATTACCATTAAACATCAAGGTTAATGATTATATTGCTAAAATATACTTAGATATTTTAAGTATATTCCCTACAAAAAATATGTATGAAAGACATTTGAGAAATGAGACCGGAGACAATGGCGTGGCTTATATCGGCTCCATCATCGGTCTCATTGTCAACACAGAGCTCCGCGACAGTTACTCCTATCTTCTCTCCCCACATGGTCTCCGAAAACCACCATCAACTGGATCGGCGCGTCGACATTCAACCAGCGGCTCTCTCGCGCGCCAAACTTCGGCCGAGAGCGTCGCCGAGATCTTCCGCGGCGTGCCTTTCAAGTGGGTCCGCCGGGTCGTCGAGAGCAGCAGCGGCATATCTCAGAAGCGATCTTTCACTCTGGTCGTGGCATGCACACTCTCGTCCCCGACTACCTGGAGCACGTCATAGAGCGTCCAGCGTAAGAACCAGAAGAAAAAGCTCTTTACCTATTTCTGTGCCTTTCGACTAATCCGTGCCTTTCGACCACCCCACCACCTATGGGGGAGCTCAAGCGCAGGATCAAGGATGATCTCCTGGGATTCATGGACGGCGAGGCTTACTTCCGGAAGATCGGTCGAGCATTGAAGCGGGGATATGTCCTCTACGGCCCGGCCCGGTCGTTGCTCATCGCTGCCATAGCTCACTTCACCAGTTACGACGTCTACGCACCGACGTCAAGAACAACTTGAAGCTAAGCACCACCGATCGAGGACATCGACTGCTCGCTCAACTTGAAGAAGCGCCTGGAGCCCGAGGAGAAGAAAAAGAGCAAAGAGAAGGATGAAAACGAGGATGATGAAGACGAGGAGAAAAGCAAAGTTACCTTGTCGGGCCTTCTCAACTTCACCGATGACCTCTGGTCGTCCACCGGCAGCGAGCGGATCCTCATCGTCACCCCGAATCACATCGAGGAACTCGATCCGGCACTCTGGGAGCATGGATATGCACATCCACCTCTCCTACTGCGACTCCGCTTGACGACCACCATCTAACTCCAAGGATCGAGGAGCTTATCAGGTCGCGCCGGCTGAGATCGCAGAGCTTCTGATCCAGAACAGGAGCATCGTGACGGCTGCGCTAGATTGCAGCTCTCAGGAACTCCAAGGCCAAGAAGGCGGCCACAGAGGAAAATATCCCAGACACCACAACTTTAGTAGAAACGTGAAATCTATCTGATTAAACTTAGATGGACGTACCATGCAATGCTCGAAGCCTTTCTCATACGAATGTCAGTCTCCTCCTCCGGAAGTTCTAGCTTGAAGTTCCTTGATTAGCTTCTCGAGCGCAGCATCCGGTTTGTTCTTGTACTGGATGAAAACTTCGGCTACGTCAGCAGGAGTAATCTGTACTGCTCCCAGGAGCTCTTCAATCTCCACGAACAGCTCGTGATCGTCGAGGAGGAGGTACGTTGACGCCAAGACTTTGAACGCTTGGAAGGAGCAGTACGTCATCAGAATGTGGAAGTCCATGCGGCCAGAGCGAAGCAGCGCGGGGTCGAGTTGGTCGATGTGATTTGTCGTAAAGATGAGAATCCTCTCGTCCCCGATTGACGACCAAAGCCCGTCGGTGAAGTTGAGAACTCCAGAAAGAGTGACCCTGCTTCTCTCCCTGTCGGCCTTCTCCTTCTTCTTTCTCTGATCGGCACTTGCGGCGAGTTCTTCTTCTGCGGCGCTCTCCACATCTTTCGGTAGCTGTCCACGGTTCTGTAGCTCCAGCGAGCAGTCTATATCCTCGATCACGATCACCGACTTATTCTTGACGTTCATAAGCAACCTTCTCAGCTCCGCATTACTCTTCACTTCCGTCAGCTCCAAATCGTAGACATCGTAGTCGGTGAAGTTTGCTATAGCAGCGATGAGCGAGGACTTCCCGGTCCCAGGCGGGCCATATAGCAAGTAACCCCGCTTCCATGCCCTCCCCACTCTGTCGTAGAAGCTCTGTCCAACTTTGAAGGCATTGAGATCATCCATGATCTTCCGCTTGAGACCATCGTCAATAGCCATGCTCTTGAAAGTCGCGGGATGCTTGAAAGGGACATACTCCCAGGGCCTCCTTCCATCACTTTGAGCGTTCGTGTAGAGCTTCCTGGCCCTGTTCTGGCGATCCAGCTCTTTAGCATTCTCGGCAATGTGATCCAAGTAGGCCGGTAGCAAACTTTGTCGATAGCGTCGGTGGAGCGTGAGAGTGAAGTACCGCTTCTCGTCAGACCTACTCTGGCCCCAATAAGCTGGAGAACTTCCTTTCGGCTGGAGAGGCTTGACGCGATGCACCCACCAGAACTGGACTCCCTGGAATGTATCGACGATTTGCTCGTTGGTAGCCGGGCGAAAGCTCGGCTTCACCGCGCCTTTCGCTTTGCTGATGGTGAGCCTTCGCGCGGAAGCGTACTGATCGGCTGTGATGCTCGCGATATGCAGCTTCACCGCATCATAAATCTCATTGCTGTGGTTGTCGTCCAGCTCGTAGACATCCACTCTGATGTAGAAAGACACCCAAAGCAGTAGCTTTCGGACCCATTCCTGTAGCACGTACCAAATCTCTCGAGGAAGAATCGCTTGCAGGAATGCCAGCAGGCCCAGAATCGATCCCAAGTAAGCGACTTCTGAGCTGCCCCTCATGATCCCTCTCTTGAGCTCGGACGAGAAGCGCGGCATCCCCATCGAGCATGAGCCAGGAAGGAAACTGAAAGACGGAAAAGCCCCGTGAAAGTGACACAGTACGAGTGGAGTACCTAGGCAATTGAAAAGACTCGCGTTTTAGAACCCCAAGAACATAGGTAACATCATAAATGAAATACCAGGCACCACCTACCTGGAAAGTCTTGAGCTGAGTGCCTGCCTCCACTGCAAATTCTCGAAATCCTCACCGCGTCACTCCTCCTCGATCCAACTTCTCGTCTTCCTCACTGTCGTTGTTCTTGTCTTCCTCGACCGCCACCGGCGCTAGCGACGCGAAGTGCTTGGTGTTCACTTCCTGGACGACGATCTTCCCCGTCCTGGGATACATGGTCATGATCCGGAACGTCGAGTCGAGCCGGGTGCTCCTCCTGTACTCCTTGGGTAGAAAAGCCAAGTGCCCGGCAAGAGCTACGCAATAGCCGTTCTTGGCATGCGCCACCACCGTGCCTTTGATCCACACCACCACGTCCAGCCGCTGCAAGCTCCTCTTGTAGAACCGGAAGAGCTTCGACCAAGTCATGGCAGTCCCCTCGGCCTCGCCGACGATGAGCTCGTTGTTGTCGGCTCTCACGTTGAGAATGTAGAACTTGGAGTGGACGTTGGCGGTCTTCCTCATGCTCCGGGGCATGAACGCCACGAATCCGGCGATGGAAACCGCGAATCCGCCCCTCACGACGTTGAGAATGCTGCCATCCACCTGTGTTTTCATCTGCCAGGCCTTCTTACACTCGAGCCATAGCTGCTTCTTCTTGAGCTGCCGGTCCAGCGGCTTCATGGTGAAGTTCTCCGACCACTCCGAGTCCTCGCCCGAGAGGCGATACGGCTTGCTCGGCCCAACGCCGACGAGCGGTGCCAGCGCGCCCCGGGCCTGGTTCCCCTTGGCCGAGATTCTCTGGAAAACTTTCCTGGCGTGAGAATCTAGCAGCGCAGCGCACGTACCATGATAATCTCCTCCAGATTGTCGCGGAGGACGCTCGTCGCTCGAAATTCCCGGCATTGCCCTGGATCGCGAGAAGATGAGCATCGGCAGAGCGGCGAATTGCGAAACCTCACACACCTGCATTGGGAGATCGCTTGGGAAGGAGCAGGAGCTCCCGGATCGCGCGAAGCCGCGTCGTCCTCGCCAGCGCCATCGCCTAAACCCTAGCTAACCATAAACCCTAAATTTCGTGACTATGGCTTGGATCACTTCTTCCTTCTGCCGCCCGCACGCTTCGATCGCTGTGGCGCGCGCGAAATCCTCGAGTCGGGAATTGTCTCGGCCGGGCGCCATGAAATGCAAGGCGGCCTGAAGCGCCAGGAACGATCCCGGCGAGACCTCGCGGCACGATTCTAGAAATTCTTCCTCTGGAATTTCCCTGTCGAGAGATCTCATATACGCGTGGAAATGCGAGGCTCGCAGCCATCCCCTCTCTCGCCGGCTCAATCCAGCCAGCGATTTCTCCCAGTTCTCCGTGAATTCCAGTTCTGGGTTCTCGCGCTCCAGCCTTTGCTCGAATTCACACCTCGCGCAGTGGCAGGGGAACGGGAGGATCGATCTGCGCTTGCGGTAGGGCTGTAACGCGATCGCGCTCCAGTACGCCTCAAGGAGCTCGCTCCCGGATTCCAGATCGCGAGCGGCGTACGCGTAGAAGGCATTGCCGATCTTCCGCGATGAGAGATTGGCCTCGCAGCACGAGTGATTCACAAAGCTATGGAAGGGCCAGAGACCAAAGAAGTTCCTCCCCCAGAAATCATAGCCCTCGTCCCAAGCTGGCATTGCCGAATCCTCGCCTTGATCGAATCCTCCTAGCTCCTCGCCTCGATTGAATCCTCCTCCCAGCTCGCAAGAGCTCGAATTTGGGGCAAAGATGCCCATGGGCGGCACTTCCATCTCCAGCGAGCGAGCAGTATACATAGAACTTACTTGCGCCGCAGCGCGCGAGCTCGATTTGCATCGCTCCACGACCCTGCGCAATAGCTTTTCTTTCATCCTCACAAAATCTGGATCAATCTCATCCTCCTGGAATTCCATGACCGCGGTGTTCACGAAGAGCAAATCGCCAGCGCCGGCATTTGCAGTGAGAAACACACCCCGCCCTCTTCCATCCTCGGTCTTGCGAATTTCCACCGGGCCGAGGTACTCCGCGGCGTCCCTGGGAGGAATCTTATCCAAGTAGTAGTCGGAGAGATCGTGGCTCCCTCGCTCGCTTTGATCCTTGAGGAGCCGAGCGCGATCTAGCAATCCGGGAGGAGCTCCACCGGGATCCTTCTCGATCAGCGCGAGCGCTGCTGTGTATTGATGATCGCTCCACAATGCCGCAGCCCGGGATTCTATCGATGGCGAAGAAGCCGCATGGAAGAGCCTGGAAATCCATGCACGCGTCACTGGCATAGGCAAAACCCTAAATCTCGTGTAAAACCCTCGTGATTGATAGAAAACAACGTATTTATATACGTAATGAAAGAAGAGAATTCATTTATATCTAAGCAAAGCCACATTTGTAGTCTATATATTTGTAGGTAGTCATGCAATGGACGATGATGAAAGCGCAAAACTTCAAATGGATCGACCGGTCCCCACGGCAATCACTCAGCCCTGGAATTCGCCACCACACAAACTTTAGATCCCGAGAATAAGAATCGAGAATCCAAGCAAAGAAGCCACGAATCGAGAAAAGAGAGAAAAAAAGGTTTGGCTACCTTGTTCGCGATGTTGTTCGACAGCCAGTCGAGCCCTTCGTAGAGACCCTCTCCGGAGGTAGCACAAGTGCTCTGGATGTACCTATGGAATCCAAAAACCAAAGCGTTTAGATCTTAGAGAGATCTCAAAAGAGGGAAGAGATTTGCTTACCAGTGACGCTGGCGGAGGGAATGCAAGCCGAGCTTGTCGGTGATCTCGGCAGCGTTCATGGCGTTGGGAAGATCTTGCTTGTTCGCGAATACCAACAGCACCGCATCTCTCAGCTCGTCCTGGAAGGAGCAAATCTCATCGTGAGAACCCCACAAAAGAGCAAAGCTTTCAGACCTCGTTGAGCATCCGGTGGAGCTCGTCCCTGGCTTCCACAACACGGTCTCTGTCGTTGCTATCAACCACGAAGATCAGACCTTGCGTGTTCTGGAAATAGTGTCTCCACAAGGGTCGGATCTGCGCTCCCAGAACAAAGAATTGTCAGAAAGAAGAAAAAAGACACAAAGATGAAGAAAAAAAGAGAGAGATCCCGACCTTGTCCTGACCGCCAACATCCCACACGGTGAAGCTGATGTTCTTGTACTCGACCGTCTCAACATTAAATCCTGCAAAAGAGCGAGCACAAAATTGGTCAAGATCTAGAACCCGACAACCCAGATCGACCAGATCCCGATCGAAATACGCGCTTACCGATGGTCGGGATGGTCGTCACGATCTCGCCCAGCTTGAGCTTGTAGAGAATGGTGGTCTTACCAGCTGCATCGAGCCCCACCATGAGGATTCGCATCTCCTTCTTCGCGAAGAGGCGCTGGAAGAGCTTCGTGAAGGTGAGCCCCATGGCTGCTCGTCGATCCGCTCAGGCGCCCGGAGAGACTCCCAGCCAAGAAAGAAGAAGCACAAAAACCCTAGGACGCAAATGAGGCAACGAAAGCTCTGTCGTTCGATCCCCGAGCCCTCCCAGCCGTCGGATCTGGGCCCAAAACACGTTTATAGACTCCTGCCGACCGTTAGATTTTTATAAAGCTCGCATGTAGTCTAGTGCCATCCCAGGAACTGGTTGAGAAGCACGACTAAACCAAGCGACAGTGGATAGAGAAGAAACGCTCCAAACGCCATGAAGAGTGGAATCGTCGTGAAAAGCCCACCCACGCATCCCATCGCCATGGTTGCTAGAGCCATGATCAAAACTTCCGCCGAGAAATCCCACACCAGGCCTCGAGCAGCCACGATCGCCAGGAACAGCCCCAAGCAAAGCGTGTTATTGAGCACAACGGAGCCATAGAGCTGTGTGAAAGACAAGAACAAAAGCGTAAGTTCAAGCGAGCTTCTACAGAGATTTCCAGAGTACCTGAGAGTAAGTTACCGAGATTCCACGCTTCTGCTTCTTCGAAGCAAAAGTGATGGAAGAGATCACCTCGCTGGAGCTCGTCGCGATCGGTGTCACCACGAAGGAGACGAAGAAGGCCGGGATGTGAGAGGCTCTGGAGAAATCGTCGATGGTGTCCACCAGAGGAGCAGCAAAGATGCACGCCAGTGCCATCCCTCCCAGCAAGCACGCCGTGGCTGTCACTAGGATTCCTCCGAGAGTACTCGGCGGTGGTTCCTCCACGACGTCCACTTCTTGTATAGTAGTAGTAACACCATTGGGATCTTCAGTATCTTCGAGAGCGTGAACTTCTTCGTCCTCTAAAAGAGCATATAAAGAGGACTGAGCTTCCTGTACGAAGAAGGAATAAATGAAAAGAATCGCGGACCAACTGTGAAAGTAACGCTACATACCTTTGCAATCTCTGCCCAGTGTCCAGAGGTGGTACGATCCCCCTTAAAGGAACGATGCTTCACAAACTCGAGTCCGAGCTTGGAACTGTTGAGCCAGTTTGCCATCCCTTCTTCAAACTCGACCAAGGAAAGCTTGCCGTCCCTCTCGTGATCAAACTCTTCCATCCAGATCTTCGCTTCCAGTCCTTCGGGGATATTGCTGTCATGAGTCAGGCCAATGGTTTTTATAAAGTTTTTCAGCTCCCTCTCTGAAAGGAGCCCGTCACCGTTCTGGTCGAAGAAATGAAACAGCCTGTACGAAACCAACAACAAACAGTCGTTTTAGTCTAGAAAATGTCAAACACGACAAGCAACGAACCTTCGAAGGACTTCGTAATTCAGTAACTTCTCCCCGTTCAGCAAAAGATCTCCCCACCGTTTCTGACGAGAATAAATGTGAGCTCGGTGTAGAGCATGAGATCTTCTGTAGCGATGCCTGTGCCAGTCTACCATTACTTGTTGGATCCATGGAGTCATCACCTATGAAAGAGAAAAACATATCACCACACTGCCGCAGCAAAGTTACCTGGTACACGCAGTACGCTACGAAGCCGAGAAAAGCCATGACGCTGCCAATGATCACAAAAACTCTACTCAGCGCAGGCGCCCCGAGAATTTGCGGAAGCTGGACGACGATGCATGGTAATACACTCAAGACTAATATCCACGCTACGTAAGTTGTCTGTTTCGTCAGAGTGACTCCAGTCTCTGCAAAGTAATCCGAAGCTAAGCAAAAATAAAATCTGAAAGAGACAAAGAACAGTACCAGTGAGATGGAATCCTTTGGTGAGAGTTTTCTCTCTCGCGTACTTGTGACCATTTATCTCGTAGAGATCGCAGCGCCCGACGATCAGCGCAGTCCCCCAGAGCATTGTAAGCAGAAGAACAGTAGAACCCGCTAGAACACCCATGCCGATCATCACCTGGGACTGGGCCGTTTCCTTGTCTCCAAAGATCCCAGAAACTATCAACCAAGAACTATCAAACGACCAAAGAGAAAGAAGAAAGTGGAAGGAAAAGACCTGGAACTCTTACCGAGAATCACCGCTGCGTCTGGAATGGTACAAATGATTGGGAGGCAAAGGCCACCGACGATCCCCGGATGCGCGATCTCCAGCAGCAGCTCGCTGCCATTGAGGAGGAGCTGCGCGGCCTTGACGAACGCGTAGCTGTAGACGATGAGCAAGAAGACGCTGCCTCCCAGCTTTTCGGAGCACGGGAAAATCCCATAGCTCTCCTGGCACGCCTTGCCCTCGCGGCGGAGGAGAGAAAGAAGATCGGCGGTCTCTACCTGCATTGGACGCTCCGCGGAGGGACGATCATGGGAGCTCGAAACCCTAGCGAGTTCTTGCGCGCAACAAACCAGCAAAAGCAACACCACAGGCGCTCGCCACATTTTCCCTTCCAAATGGCCAACCGAAAGGGCAAAGACAAGGAAGTCCACGTGCTTTACACGTTGGCAGAGACGTGGCTTGCGTGGCAAGACAGATTTGCGCCACGCAAAGTCAATGGCTGACACGTCGGCACAACAACGACACGTGTAGAGCTACGTGTACAGGGGTTTTAGGGTTCTTATGGCGGTGAGCAACCGGGTGCTGCGCAATCGGCCCAAGGCGCGCTACATGAGAGCGTGCAAGCTATATGTAAATGGTCCAGTACTCGCTTCTTCGCTACAGCTCCATTCTCTCTCTTTGTTTCCGGCATTGCAGGCCTCGCGTGGGGAGTCGATGATCTATCGCTGCGCGGCGCGTTTGAGGAGTTTGGCGACGTGATTGACAGTGAGTTCTTGGCGATTGTCCGGCAATGCGGGCGCGATTTCACTGAATTCTTCTTGTTTCCAGCGAAAGTCATGACCGATCCAGACACTGGTAGATCAAAGGGCTTTGGATTCGTCACATTCAAGCGGGAGGACGAAGCCAAGGAAGCGCTGGAATCCATGGATGGGAAGGTACTCTGCGGGCGAGTTCTTCGAATTCTTCGCTGAAATCTTTGATGGATCGTTTCCAGGACTTCGCCGGTCGCAGCATTCGCGTCGATTACGCCAAGACGCAGAAGGAAATGCAGCAAAACCCGCCGAGCTACCGGAACTTCCTCGACCTGCTCTCGGAGATTCCCAATACGAAGAGCATTGCGAGCTAAAAGAAAAGAAAGTTTAGGGTTCTTCGAGTTGATTATCTACTAATAACAAATGTGTGCTTAGTAGCAATCAGGGTTTAAGAGGTAAATATCTTAGCTAGGGTTTCTCTAAGCCCTTAAACCCTAGCCCTCGCATTTTCTATTGCGCTGCGCAGCGGCTATGGCGATGTCCTCTTCGATCGGGCGCGCCCTGAGGAAGGCCGCGAGCGCGCGCGCCTTGGCGCCGCAAACGAGCGCCGCCATGGCGGCCGCGAGCGTCTCCGTGCCGGTGATGCAGATTCTCAGCCGCTCCTATGCTTCCAAGCTTTTCATTGGCGGTAAGCTCACTTTCGGGGATTTGTTCGTTTTGGGTCTAATGGATCGTCCGCAGGCCTTGCTTGGGGCGTTGATGATGGAACCTTGAGGACCGCATTCGCGAACTACGGCGAAGTCACGGAAGGTACTCTTATCTTTTCTTGTTTGCCTGGTTTTTCATTTTCTTTTCTCTAGCATTGGGTTTGCTCTCTGGCATGGCTTTTTCTTTCTGTGTTCTTGCAATGTCCTCTCTAACAGTGTTCTCTCCGTCCCAGCGAGAGTTATAATGGATCGTGAGACTGGAAGGTCGAGAGGATTCGGCTTCGTTACCTTTGAGAACGACAACGAAGCGAAAGCAGCAGTCCAAGGAATGGACGGCCATGTAAGCTCGAAAAAATCTCTTTTTGGGAGCGGACCTTGCTAACTTGGTTGTCTTTTCATTTTCCAGGAGCTCGGCGGCCGTAGCATTCGCGTCGACTACGCCTCGGACAGGCCATCAGCTCCCAGACAAGACTTCGGCGGCGGTGGCTTCGGCGGTGGTGGCGGTGGCTATGGCGGTGGCGGTGGTGGTTTCGGTGGCGGTGGTGGTGCCTATGGCGGAGGCAACGAAGTAATGTGAGATCGAGAGAACACACAGGAACTGCCAATGCCTATTTAACATAAGAAAAAGAAAAGGAGGGCTTTTTGATAGGAGTGTGATAGAAAATTTGAGAACAATGTATTTGACTTCTATAAAGTTTTCGTGGAACATTTCAAAGCACCCAAGACTTCTGGTTGTCTCAAAATCTTTTTTTTAACCATTTGGGTGTCTCAAAATCGATTGCTTGGCCACGAGAGTTCCTCCACGAGATTTGGAAGGAACGCAAACGTGGAGAGTGAGTGGGCTTGGCTAGAAGTTAACGAGCGCCTACTTCCACCAGGATGAACTGTTCTTCCTGTCCTCGAGATACTGTAAGTACCACGCAAGAGCACCAAACGCAAAGAAGCAAATCCAAAACACCAGCAGCAGGACGTGGTATGGCCCCCGGAGCGTGTGCCTCAGTGACTGCTGGTAGCTGCTCTTGCGGCGGCTCCGCCCAACCGGTGGCCTCAACTGGAACGGCTTGTCGAGGCAGTGCTGCGTGAGCCTCTTGCCAGGAGCAAGCGGCCCAAACATTCTCGTTCGCTTCAAAGGGTTGGGCCTCGCCGGCCTGCTTAGCTCCAGCGATGGCGGAGGTGGGCTTGGTGATCCAGAGGTAGAAGCTGGAGCCGACGATGGTCTCCTCTGCGAGAGAAAGAGAGAAAATCTAGCGTTAGAACTCGATGAAGAGATATGAAAGCTTTGAGAACTTCTACGTACCCGCTTCGGCAAATCATCAGCCGTTCTTGGTGGCGAGCAGGAGCACCAGAGCGACCTCATTGTTTTTGTCACCTGGAGACAATGCCAAGCTACACACATGAAAATTCTCAGAGCTTGCCAAGCCGAAAGTCCGTAGAGTTTATGCTTACCATTCGCAGCCTTCCACGCTCGTGTCTAGACTGCCTCTCTACCAAAAGCGCCTCAGCCATCTTGACATAAAACTCTTTGGCTTGCTTCTGTCAAACAAAAACCACCAGAAACTCCTGTCATACTTCCATAGCCACTGTGCTTTGCTGTTTTCTCCAGCAAATATTTTTCTTTAGTTGGTTTTTTCCTCCTGTCAATGGCTTTCGTCCCTGCCCCTGGCTGGTCCTTTTCTTTTTCCCCCCGAGCCTATGCTAATACTCTACCACCACCAGATCGAGATTACTTGTTCTGTGCCAACCTCAAGGAAAAAAACTTGCATCCCGGCGAGTCATCTTCATCCTCGTCTTCGCAAAGGTCCTCCATATTGCTGGCACTCGGAGGGAAATCCGGGAACTTCCGCTCTATAAACTCGGGCTCCGAGTCCTGGACTTCCTCCATCATGCCCCTCCACAGCTCCATACTTCTGGTGTCGTTGACGATCTCCTCGCGAATAGCATCATACGTGCAGTAGTGATTCTCCAGGGAGCACTTCTGCCTTTCAATCTCCTCGTCAAACGAGTTAAACCTCGCAGCATTCCTCTCGATCAAGTCCGAGCTCAGCAAAAACGAGCCACCGCTACCAACGCCACCATTCTTTGCTTTGTTTCGACGGGTCTTCCAGAGCAAGGGTGGTCGCTTGAGTGGCTTTCTTGGGGAAACTTTCGCCGGCAGCTGTGGCTTTTCATCTTTGAGAGATGCTGGAGAGACCCCTTCGTACTGCTGAGAACTCTCAGGCCTCGCCTTTGGAAAATCGAACCAAGAAAGAAAAAAACCCGGATCAACCGTCTAGCCTTTGGGAATTCTCTGGTAGCTAAAAGTTCAGTGCTTCCTGCCCCATCTCTATCTAGTCTTTCCCTGGTTTTCGGAGAGAAGAGAGCTTACCCTGGGTGGAAGACCATCCGCCTTGTTCTCGGACAGCCACGAGATGAGATCATCGACCCTCATTCTCTGCAAATCCTGGAGCGACTGTGGGTCGTAGGTGGAGGACGAGGACGGCGAAGTGTGATCCGGCGCCATTCAGAAGCCCTAGCGCAGCTCGACCACCATTCCCGGAGCACGGGAAAGAATTCGAAAAGTTGCGCCTGTTGATGACGTGTAGACTAATTATGTTAAATTAGTCCTCATTGCAAGAAAGGGGTAAAGTGTGTTTACCCTAGTTTTCAAAGAAGTTATAGAAAGACGTTTGAAAAGAACCAATATCATGTCACCAGATTGAAAAACAAAAACACTACCTCTATATGAAAGAAGAGCCTGATTATAGCGGCTATTTGGAGATTGAGTGAGCTTGCGTTGAACAGATCTAAGGATGATGTCCTTAACAAGGGGACATGTCTGTGAGTAATAATCCTGAGAAAGTCCAAAAACAGACTCAACAATGAGCAAACTTAGAAGGTGAAGAAGATGAAAAGCAGCCAATCAATCCTCCCAAAATTTTAATTCAACGAGCTAGAGTCCCAAACGATGGGGCGTCCGGAATCATTTCAGCTTAAGAATACTGCAAGCGCTGCACTGCTTCCAATAAAATGTATGGCAGTGAGCTGGAAGCCCAGATATAGCCCAAGGAATGAAAATGATTCAAGACTATATAGTTTACTTCAAAAATGAAGCTACTGAGTCAAGGTTCACTTGAACAGACAATGTTCAAAAGAAATGTTCTGAGCCATAACTGCTATCCCCGGCCATCCTTGATGTTGTAGAAGATGTGGGGAGTCTGTGTTTTGATAGGAATTTTAATCCTATGGTTCAGACAAAGCCAAGCCATTGTTTCATGCCAAACAAGCATGCCTTTGCATTTCATATAGGTGTCTTTGTGCTACAAATCACCAGATACTGGTTGATATTGCCATCTGTTTGAGAAAATTAAGTCCAGAAACTGTTGACTCATGCAAGTCGGAGGAGAGTGTGGTAGTGTGAATGCCAACAGCTCCAACTGCTACAGTGAATACTGTAGCAATTGCGGCATTGAGCTGCTGGCCATTGCAAAACAGGCTGAGTCATTGTTGTCATTACGCTGGTCAATATCACCATCATGCATGGACGACTCGAGCCATAGAATTCTTCTCTGTGTCAATGACACTGAATGTAGAATTTGATGTTCTAAACTTGATAGAAATGCACTGTTATTGCACCAACTGAAATGAGGAAACCCATCTCTCAAGTGAGAAAAGTGCTCTTAAATTTTTGTTTCTCTATATATTGTTGATGCAATTTTTTTTAATAACTTATCATTTAATATTTTTCAGAAGGTTTTAAAGTTTCTTTAATTTGATTAGCCATTAATTCGGCTCACAATAGAGAATTGCCTAAAGTCCACTCACCAGAATTTGCTGATTGTTTAAATTTTATAAGTTGTACTTGCACTTATTAAAAGCTTTCCTTAACCTTAAACTAGCTTTGAATCATATAATACTTTAAAATATATATAAATAAATATATATACATATATATATATATATAAAATTTTTTAATAGAAATCTTCATAATGTTTTTAACAACTCGCGCGTGAATCTGGATTGATTAAATTCCAGGCTTTAGGGCTAGAGCATGGGCGGGCAAGCGCGGAACCGGCAGGAGCTGGAGAGGCACTGCTCTGGCGACAGTCATCCCGAAGTGCTCCTGCATGTCTACCTTGCCGGCGCTACTATCGGCTCCGGGTATGATCCAGTTGAATGCGTGCAACAAGCTTCCAACGGCCAGCATGACATTGGTAAGACCCAGCTGCATCCCCGGGCACATTCTGCGTCCTGCACCAAATGGTATCAGCTCAAAGTCCTGCCCTCGGGCATCGATGCCGACTTTCTCCTCCAGGAACCTCTCCGGCTTGAATCGGTGCGCCTCCTTCCACAGCGTCTCATCTCTTCCAATTGCATATGCATTTATGAAGACTCGCGTTCTTGCAGGAACACCCCATTTGGCGCTGATCATGCAGGCTTGGGCAGAGTTCTCGCGGGGATAAATTGGGACTGGCGGGTGTAGCCTAAGTGTTTCGTTGATAACTGCTTGGAGGTACGTGAGACTTCGGATATCCGACTCTTGCATGGTACGTTCTTGGCCTATCACTTCATCTAATTCGGCTTGTACCTTGGCCAGCGCAGCAGGATGATTCAGTAGCTCTGAAATTGCCCACTCCGATGTGATTGAGGCAGTGTCAGTGCTTGCCGCGAGCACGTCCTGCATCAAACAAAGCAAAGAATCTTAATGCTTGGGCTTTCCAGGCGGGGGTAGCTTTCGTTACCACTGTCATTGCTTTGATATTGGCGTCGTTCGCGTCGCTTTCCATTAGCATGACATCGATAAAGTCCTGCTGCTCCATGCTTGCTTGCGAGTTTCCCAATTTTTCTCGATGCCGATCAATTTCGCTCTGCAGGATCTTGTCAACACGCTTGTGCACAGAAACGAGCTTGTACACTTGCTTGTCGACCCACTTGAGCCACGGAAAGAAAGTTGCAATATGCATTCCAGTGCCTTCTCGAACGAATTCCGTGAGACCATCCTTAATGCTACGCGCTTGCTCCTCTTCATCTGTGCTGCTTGCGCTGCTGGAGTGGCTCTTGCCTGTGACCATCTTGAGCATTACGTTGAAGGCGAAGTCGGAGAGTTTGTTGGTCAAGTTCACAACAGCACCATCTTCAGCACATTTCCACAGGTCTGTAAGCAAAAGACCCATTTCCAATTTTCGATTTGGTTCAGCAGATTCAACTCTTTTTGTTGACAGCAGTTGCACTGTGCAGAGCTTCCTGGCTTGTCTCCAGTGCTCACCATACTGTGCAAAGATTATACCTCGTCCACCACAGCTAGCATATTTGGCCTCCAGATGCTCGGGCTTCATTGCAAACTCAGGATCGAGAGTCTTGAGAACAATTTTGGCAGCATCTGGTGAAGAGACAACAAGGGTGTTCAAGCTGCCAAGCTTAAGAAACATGAACTCTCCATACTTCTTGGACAGCTCTAGCATGGAGTGATGGGGAAGATCTCCTATCAAGTGAAGATGGCCAATGACAGGAAGAGCCGGCGGAGATGGGGGAAGGCTGAAGTGCTGCTTACTTCTTGAAAAACGATTCAGGATGAAGCAGAAGAGGGAAACAATGAAGGCGACCAAAGGCAATTCAAGCAGTAAGGAATCCATTGAGCACGGTCGATACTGCTGTTGTTGGTGCAGGAAAAAAGCATATTTAAACAAACAAGAGAGGGAAGGTCGACTCACAGCATCTACTGTAGTACTGTAGTTGTTGGCTCACTCTTGACTTTGTGAAGCCCAAACATGCTCCAGCCGTTGTCAGATGTTATAGTCAAGGCAAAGTCAAGCGGCAGCTGAAAACCAAAAATTTATTATTTATTTATTAATCTGCATGAAGGTTCTGATATGAAATTTTAAAGTAATTTAAAATGGAGGACAACTTGGTAAAAATGAAGACAACCTGGTGACCAAGAACTAAAAACAATCTCCAAGGACAACCGAGGTCAACCGAGGTCAATTGAATACAACCAAATGCAAATGCAAATGAAACCATATGGTAGCTTGAAAATTGGCTCAGAGAAATCAAGTTTTAAAATATTCACAGGCATCCCGTGGCCATGCAATGAAATGTTTCATGGCATACATTGCTTGGGTGGGGGCAGGGAAGGTGATTTGCTTACCAACAACAAACAATGATGGGTGGGCTAAGACTTACAATGCCGGTGACGATGAGAGAGGGTGGGTGGGCAGTAGTAGGGCAACAGTAGGCTGCGACTCACACTGCCAAGGGATTGGGTATGGGTGAGAATGTTTAATTGCATACATGCATAAAACTTGCTTGGCTAGGAACTAGCGCGAATGAAATGGGTAGACAGGGAAGAAAGAAGAGGCAAACAGTCCCAGACATTGAAGAGCCACTATCTCTATGTGAATGTAGTGGGAATTCAAGGAGCCTCAACTGTGAAGCAGCATACATACATAATTAGTTTCCTTTATTTCTCAAAGGTTAAGCTCTGACAAAAATAATGAGAACACATGAACATATAGAGTAACACGAAAGTGCAAAGCACTACAGTTCAGTCTGTTGTCCCAGTCACAAGCCAAGGACCTCCAGGCTGAAAGAATTAAGTGCTTCATCCGACAAGCAACAGAAGCCCCAATCTACTTAGCATACTTTTAAACACCGAATAGAATACCCAATTGCGGCCTACTGTCAATGCAGGTAGTGCTAAGGACAGACTCAATGTCTCCAGACCAAACACATAGCGCCAAGAAGTCAAGAAACAGAATAAAAGATGATCGAAGCAAGCATCAAAAGCATCTAAACTCAAAACAGTAGCGATTTGAAACCAAGCGAAACTATCTTCTTACCATCATCATAGAGAAATAGATGGAAACTGACCAATTCAAACACATCAAGTCACCACCAACAAAGAGTTGCACAATAGAAAGTGGTCTAGCCCCTGGCTCAAGTTCCAGGCATGTAAATAACAAAATCATTCGTGCAGCGACCAGCAGAAATTAATCCGAGAAACATGGAGAAGAAAAGTGGAAAACGAAGTGAACTTAAACATAACCAAAAGACCTTATTTGCAGTACTGGCAAAACCTTTCATGCAGTCAACCATATATCAAGCAGCCAAATTAAATACACAGCCTCCCAACAACTACAAAATGCACCTCTTTAAATGAATACCATTGATAGGATTTGGTAACCTTTTTCCCAAAATGTGGTACGAATTAGTACCTGCATTAGCCAACACCTGGAATGGGCCAAGCGACTTCTAGTCTTGCACGATGAAGACTCCAGGAACAACAGCGACTCATGTTGGGGTATGATGCATTGTTGCCTCATGGCATCCAGCAGTACTTTCTCTTCTTTGCTGCGTTTCCAGAAGACTGGGCAATTAGGTAGTGAGACTGGTCAAAAGATAAAGTATAAATTTTGGGATCTATTCAGGTGTTAGAAAGGGGAGGGGCTGGTTGCCAACACAGCAGAGGCCCTGAATGTTCTGGAAACACGCACTTATCACCATATTTTTATCCAGTTGAATGGTGGATGGAGAGTAAGGTTTACAGGATTCATGATGCGTTGTTGGCTCTTGCTTTGCACGTCTTGGAACAGAAGGCCCCAAGTGCTATTTCAAGGATGCAAGGGACGCCTTCAAGGGTAGCTATAGCAAGATTTCACTATTCATGTGTGACATTTCTGAGGATATTCTACCTCGAGAACTGCTGTCAGAGACCTTTGGCTCACAAACCATGAGGAACTTCTGTCCCTCAACCTTAGGTCGGGTCCCTAGAATCTCAAGCATAGAGATTTCTAGAGGGACATACCTAAGAAGAGAAGGGTCAGAGTTTGCAGCACCATTTGCCTACTGGATCAAAATCCTGGTCTCACTGTTATGCCAAGCCTCTCTCTTTCAAAAGTTTGAAGGTTTTGTGCCTGAAAAACTATAGGGTGGTAAGCCTGCCACATAGCATTGGACAGCTCAAGAATGTAGTGACTCTGAATTTGTCTTGAACTAAATCAGCATCCCAGGTTCACTTGGAAAGTTGTGGGATTGGAGGTGTTGATTATTCATACAAATCTGGTCGCAAGCATAGGAAAACTGTCTCATTTAAAAGAGTTTGGAATAAGGGGTGACGTGTCCAACAGCCGAATGTTTGATATTATGGGGTTTGAAACTTCCATTATCAAACTGAGATTGGAGCAGATTTCTGAGGTTTGAGAATTTTGAGAGTTGGAGGCTCTGAGGAAAGTGAATTTAGGGTCATCTCCAGCATGGAGAATTTGAGCACCATTTGGAAAAGCTGACTTTATGTTTTAATAGGTGTAGGCAATTTGAGATCTTGTTAAATCTGTTTAAGTGCAGCTTTGGAGTGACGCATGGGGTGTTGCTGGGTCAGATTGTTTCACAAGATAATTTAGTTATTGATCCTAGCAAGACCAAGTTGATATAAGCACTACCAGCTTTAGTGGACATGAGGCAATTGCAAGCATTCTTAGGTCATGTAGGATATCATCCCAAGTTTGTGTAGAGTTATGTGGAGGAAGCTTTGCCTCTAATGGAGTTGTTCCGCAAAGATGTAAAGTATGAGTGGATAGGCTGCTAACAACAAGCTTTTAAGGTGTTAAAGCAAGTTTTGGTCACAGCTCCAATTTTGAAATCTTGAAATTTTCATGTTTATGTGGATGCTTCAACATGTAAGTTCCTCTTGAATTTGGACTTTCTGAGATGTCACCCAGCTCAGTAACCAAAGATGTTTAACCTTAAGTATCCTAAAACCTTTAACTGATTGGAAAAAAGGTGCAATATTTTTCATGGGCCCTTTCTTTTTATATTTAAACTCCATGGATCATCCCTTAAATTATTCTCTTTAGTTCTACCATGCTTCCCTGCAAATTCATACCTTCATGAATGGAAGTTGAGAGCTACACCCTACCTTACGGGTCGAGCCCAGCCAGAGCAAACTAAACCTGCCAAATGTTAATCAACATGTGATGCGATTCCCCCACAAAAAACCAAAAGCTCGAAACCCCTTTTAATACTAAATGTAAACTTCTCATAAATTTGGATTTTCCAAAAGGTCACTTATCCTAATACTATTCAAATTGAAGGACACTTAACCCTAAATATCCTAAGACACTTAATTGATTGGAAAACAAGTGCACTTTTGTTCATAAGCTCTTTTTTTCTATATTTGAACCTCATGAATCGTTCTTTAAATCATTCTCTTTAGTTGCTTACACAACGGTGGTAATTAACTCGGTTTTATGCCAACTTTCAAAGGACAAATGGGATAATCCTTTTAGTTATGATAGCTAGCAACTCTCAATAGTAGAGAAGAACTGTTCAGCAATAGAGCATGAAGGACTTAGAATGATTTTCATTATGTGTCAATATTGTCACTATCTACTGGGAAAGGATTTTTTTTATTTGGATCATTAAGCCTTGAAATAGCTTATTTTGAAGCTATACAAGATATGAAGGGTGACATGGTGGCTTTTGATTTATAGGAATTTCAATTTAAGAGTGTGTTAAAGTCTAGACAAAGTTGTAATATGCCTAATCATCTTTCAAGGATTTCAATTGATAGAATTACTGGAGTGGATGATGAGTTTTTAGATACTTAGCTTTTTCAAGTGGTTAGTGAGGAGCAAATGGATGCTTTTCCAAGTCGAAGCAATACCTAAGTGGTACTATGAGGTGGTACCTCCAATCTTCCTCATTTGATAGCAAATTCATGTCCACAATCAAAGCAATGCCAATTTTGGCCTTTGCTTGAGGATAATAAAGTTCTTGTTGAGTGGCAAGTATCCTTTAGACTTTTCCAATAAAAAGAAGAAGCAGTTCTTCAATCTCAGCACTTCACTTTGATTATTGGGCAACTATATCATGTGAGAAATGATGGAGTGTTACGGCTATATATGCTAACTCATGAGGTACCTCAAGTTATTTTTGTATGTCATGACTTACCTTTTGGAGGACATTTTTGTGAGGAAGCTATGATCAAGTTGGTAAAGAGGATAGGATATTGGTGGCCGATTATGCACCAAGATATTTCAAAGCATGTGAGAGGTTGTGATCCATGTCAAAGGACAGAAAAATTGTCAAGAAGAGATATAATGCCATTGTAGCCACTTTTGCTGGTGTTGTCATTCGAGAAATGGGGAATTTATTTTGTTGGGCCTTTTCCAACAAGCAAGCACTTGTTGCAAATATATGCTTGTTTGTACTGACTATGTGACTAAGTGGGCCAAAGTAAAAGCATTGAAGAAAGCTATAGGCAGAAAAGTTGTTGAGTTTTTGTACAAGCAAATTATTACCAAGTTTAGTTGTCTTTTGGAATTAGTTAGTGATAGAGGTTTTTATTTCTTAAATAAAGTGGTGGCTACACTTATTGAACTTTATCGTTTGAAGCACAAGAAATCTACTCCATATTATCTTTGTTGCAATGGATAAGTGGAGTGGACAAATGGTATTCTTTATACTATTATTTCAAAGATGAGTATAGCTAATAGATTGCATTGGGACAAGTGGCTAGTAAATGTAGTTTGGGCCTTCAAAGTGACAATGCAATATTCACCATTCCAGTTAATGTATAGTCAAGAAGCAATTCTTCCAATTGAGCTAGAAATTCTTTCTCTTCATCTAGCTATTGAGCATGACTTGGATTGGAATGAAGTAGTAAAAAACAGGTTACAATAGTTGGATCATTTGGATGAAAAAAGGTTGTTACCATTGCAAGTTAAGGAAGTGATACAAAAACATAGAAAAGCTTAGCATGATTGTCATCTTTGTAGAAAAGAGTTTACAGTGGGTGATAAAGTGCTACTTTATGATTCAAAGTATTGGAAGAGGCTAGGAAAACTTAAGTGCATGTGGATTAGGCTGTATTTAGTGGCAGAATTTTTTCAGAATGCTCAGTTCAGCTTTAGGATTTCTTTAGAAATTTTCTACTTAGTGAAAAAATATTTTGAGCGGAGTTCTTTGTGCCTCGAGGACTCAACACCAACTATCGTAATGTGTGATATCAGTGATCAATTGTGGCTGTGGTTTTCTCTTCTCACAAATTTCTCAAGTTTTTTGAAGTTTTGAGTGTTTACATGAAGAAAAAGAGGATTCAAAAGAATAGTCAAGATATTCCAATAGTGTAGTTATTAGGCAAATAAGGGTCTGAAAAAGGTTAGAATAGGCACTTCGCAAGTGAGCAAAGGGTAGAGATTGTGTGCCCTTATTATGGGCAAATATAAGTGAGATTGTTAGTTGATTTATTGGTTGAGCTATTAAAGAATAAATAAGATGGCAAACTTTTCATTATTATATAGCTCTGTGTGTGCTTGGTGTTGGCACTAATAACAAATTATGTACTCTCTACTCTCTTATACTTCTAAAGTCACTCATCAACCCAATCTTCCTTTATTTATAAGCATGCATTTGGTGTTCCATATTTTTTATTAGAACTATGTCATGTTCCACCACCACCACCTCCTTCTAAGGTCATTGCTATTAAGCTAAAGTTTATAATTTTTTTAACTAAGTACCAGTACCAAAAAATTTATTATTTCATTAGCTAGCTTGGATATTCTCTTAGTAATAGTATTTTTGTAGTGCACTTTATTTCTCTCCCCTTAAACCAACTAAAAAAGGAGCAATTACTTGATGAGAGAGCCTTTAGTAACTATTTTATTCCTATTTATCCCTTAAATTTCTAAAGATTCACAGTGATAGTATATTCAAATCTTATCCCATAATTACATGCACTACACTCACCCCCTAATTATGTAGACCACTTATTTCATGTGAACTAATTAGTCATCCATCCGTACTGAAGTCCCATGATGAATACCTTCGTTTATAGATACTCTATAAGAGGAAGGATATATACATGTATGAATTCAAATTTAGGGGTAAAAATATACCTTACTCAAGGGTATATTTATATTTTAAGTAGTCATTAATCAAAATGAATCTATTTGCTCTAATACCACATATAACACACTCTATCCCTCTCCATTTACTACAAAAGGGGTAATTATTTGATAAAAGAGCCCTTAGTATCCTTATTTATCCCCTAAGGTTCTAAAAATTTATAGTGATAGTATATTTAAATTTCATCTCATGATCACATACATTACAATTTTGGAGTTTGCTTCTTATCTTGTTTATGATTCTAAGTTGGTTATAGATTTCTATTAGCAATATCCTTTCAAGCAAAGTTTTACACCATAAGTTACTACTCGATACTTAGCATTATAGGGGGCATGATGTCATATAATTGCCCCTTTTTTGTATTTTTTAGAATGTATATTTGCCATTATTGTATTGCAAGATTTAAATATCAAATCTCAACTCATACGATTTGAACTAAAGAACTATGAGCATCTAGGATTATCATGAACTTATTCCCAATTTAAGTTTCTAGATTAACTTGAAATTGATATAGAAATAGGGTTTTTAAGATTTTATACTCAAA
Source organism: Selaginella moellendorffii (assembly GCF_000143415.4). Classification (NCBI taxonomy): domain Eukaryota; kingdom Viridiplantae; phylum Streptophyta; class Lycopodiopsida; order Selaginellales; family Selaginellaceae; genus Selaginella; species Selaginella moellendorffii. The sequence goes on from NW_003314262.1 coordinate 5,225,059, forward strand.
GTGTTCAATGCAAATCATTCTTCTTCTTTTCTCTTGTCTTTCTTCAGTAGTTTTTATTGTCTTTCTTTCTTTTGAAGATGAGCTTATGATATAAAAATTTAGCTATTTTTGAGATATTAACACTTTTATAAGAGAATGTCATATAGGAAAATTTAGAAACATTTATAATAAAAAGTATATAGAATTATAGTTTCCTATCACCAAATAATGAAATAAAATTTTACAGTAGGTATACAGTTAAAATCATAAAAATAATAATCTTTTTTATATACTGGACAGTCTTATTATAGACACATATTACATTAACCTAAAACCATATATAAAAGTTAGTGGTTTAGATTTAATCTAATCAAATTCCTATGAAAGCTCGCTAATATAAGTTGCTAACAACATTACATATGTGAGCTGAAATATTAACTATATTATTTTTCAACTATTCCTTATATTTTATATTTTAATATTTATTATTAAATATTATTTATAACTCTCTATATAAGTGCAAAATGCAAATGCTAGAATAAAAAGTTAATATTTAAGATGTTTAATATAGTAGTATCTTTCCTTTTATTAATTATATTTAAAGGTTTTTCTGCTAGATATGAATATGGAGAATATAATGCTTTAGATATACCTATTGTAAATGATCTTATAGATGCTATTAAAGAATCAATTAATAGAATTCCAAATGGTGCACTTCCAGTAAGTCAAAGTTTTCATGGGCATATAGATGTTGTAGATGAAGATGGGTTTAACTTTTATATTGGATTTGGTGTTTTTGTTTTACAAACAATTGGGGAATTTTGTGGTATAGATTATGGAGAACATGATAATTTAGGAGTTACTTTAAGACACTCATTGAACGAAATTTTAGAGGAATATAGTGTTGTGATGTTAAACCTTGCTGCATCATATTTTATTATAAAGACTGAGCATTTTCTTATTTATTATTTTATTAGACATTATAATCCTCAACAACATAGGACACAACAGATTTTAGTGAAACCCATAAAATGTAATATATTTGCAAGTTTTTTGATAAGTGGTTATGTTGATATGCCTCATCAATATTTACTATCTACCCAGTTTTTAATTTCGTCAAATAGAGAAGTATATTTATATTTAGGTGCTAATTGCAACTTAGGTTTATATAAAGGTAATACTAAATTATGGTTTCCAAAAAAATTACTTAATGGAAATAATTGCATTTTAAGACTACAAGAAGATGGAAATTTAGTTTTATATTCAGATCATAAAATAGTTATTTGGGCCACAGAAACATATTGTACTTATTATAATTGTTATCAGGATGCATATTTAGTGGTTCAAAATAATTGCAATTTAGTTCTATATTTTGCGTATCAGAAAACATTTAGTACTCACCCTAAATTAAAACTTGCATGGGATTCAAAGACATTATGCTATTAAATATATTCAAATATATTTCATCATTTCACTAAAAGAGTTCTGGCTTCATGTTGATACATTTTAAAGATAAGAAAAATGATATATATAATATGGGTCATTACTAAGTAAATATGTAAGTTAACAATGGTAAAAACAAAATATTTACCATCTATTATTTAGAGTCACAATTTTTTCCAAGCTTGTCTAGTAAACTAAAAAGAACTCTTTGTTTCTACTTGGGGCAGCTTGCATGCCTGGACTTCCTTCTGGAAATGCTTCTTCTTCACCTATTTGGTTTTATTCATTGAAATGACAGAAGTGAAAGATATTTGTATTAGCTTCTGGTGTAGAGCCAAACAAAACTTTTGCTATATTCTTTATAAAATTTACAATTTCATAACAACACCCCCCGCCCCCCCAATTGCGCCGCATGACTACAAAACTGTAGAATTTCTTGTACCAATTGTAGAGTTTAATAGATAAATTTGATTGTAATTAAAGTTTTGTTGATGCCTGGTGGTATGAGCATAGAAGCTCCGCAACTCCCCATAGCAATTGATCTTGTTTACCCTGGGAGGTCTCTAGCGCAAGAGTTGGGTCATGAAGGGCATTATTCTGAGTTCACGTCACAAACACTCTCCCGTTTTTCTTACAACGGTTTCTCATACACCAGTCTACATTTCTATACATCTAATAGAAAGCCCCATAAATGCAACTGGTGCAAGTCACAACATTGGAAGATTGGTAATCCAGCTCAAGGACTGGACAATATCTAATCCTTGATAGATCTATATTCCATATTAAATGTTATTTTTATTGTCATGCCTCAACATTGATCACGAAAAGGAAACGAGCTAGATGCCAAGAGTGAGTTCCAGCTCACAATATTTCTTACGGGCATGAAAGCAGATGTGCCTAGACGATATTTTCGTCATCGAAGTATATGCCCTTCTGTTACACTCGTAGCTCCTATCAGTTCCACAGAGAATCTCTTTTCCTCCATGATATGTTATTCGACACTTATTTAGAGAAGCAAAAGAGCTTTTTGTTTCTACTTGGGGCTGGCAGCGATTGCATCGTACATGGCTTGGATTTCCTTCTGGAAATGCTTTTTAGCTTGCGGCCGCTTCACCTGTTTGGTTCCATTGATTGAAATGAGAGAAGTGAGAGATTATTTTATGTTTTGTTTCTACGTACCTTGAAAGTGGGAGTGAGCAACCCATTCTCCAGAGTGAATGGCTCCGCTACCAAATGAACAGCCTTTGCAAATTCGAATCCTCTCAACTGCAAAGCAACCCGGCCAGATTGTCATCCCATCAGAACATTTGGAAACTCGGACATACCTGGGAGTCGCGAGCAACGGCGTCCATGTCTGCTAGCACCGCGGCCTTCACGACAGGATCTTCGCAGAGTTTAACTAGATCATCAGCATGCTGCACAAGGAAAGACACCATTTTAGAAGCAAGGAACTCTGAGAATACCAAGTAGCACCTTGATTCCTCTTGCTTTTGCCCACACAGGAAGCGTCTCCGGATCCACCACCACGATTGCTACCGCACTCGCGTTTAGACTATCGCCTGTTACAATCGAAGAGAATTGTGTCAAAACCGAGTCACACATAGGGAGAAAACTTTGCCATGCTATTCAGCGACCGATCCTTTCGCCAGGTGGACTCGCTAGACACAAAACAAAATTGTTCTCACCGTAGACGAAACACTGAGCAACGAACTTGCTTTTTTGATAGACATTCTCAATCTTCTCTGGCGCTATGTATTCACCCTGTGCAAGCTTAAAAATGTTCTTTTTCCTGGCAAAAAATGACGTCAAGCAAAATCGAATGACACAAAGCACGTTACCGGTCAATAATTCTCAGCTTCCCGTCAGGTAGCCAGAGACCAATATCACCTGTGTGCAACCAGCCCTCAGGATCAAGAACTTCTTTCCTGGAAAAGAACAGTGTAAGTGAGAGGCCTAAAGTTATAAGAAAAGTATACGTTTGAACTTCGTCTTTGTAATAGCCCTTAAATATACTTGGTCCCCTGACACATATTTCTCCCCGGGGATATGGCTTGTCCTGGCTTGTATATTCCATCTCGGTGACATCTTCAAGCTTGATTTCTACAAGAGCACTCAAAAGTTCCAAATCTCAGCTTACTTAATTCTGAAATCATACCACAAGACGAGTTGGGAGCTCCGACATGGCCTGACGTGTTGTCTCCTTCTTGACAAGAAGAAATGAGGCACGCCGTTTCTGTCATCCCATAGCCTTCGAGTACGCACGCACCAAAGCATCTGTGACATTAACATCTCGATGTCAGATCCATTTTTTTGTGTCCGTGTAGGACACTCACATTCTTAAGAAGTCCAAAACCTCTGGAGAAATAGGAGAGGCACCAGATAATATGAGCCTTACCCGGCCTCCAAGCCTTGCCTTGATCTTGTTAAAAACAAGACGGTCCCAAATAGGAGAAGGAGTCTTATCTGTAAAACCGCCGTCAGGGAGAACATGTATGGAGAAAAGTAACCTTTCTCAAGAGCCTGCCGCTTTGCGTTGAAGGCCACATTGAAAAGTTTCTCCCGCAGCCCACCAGATGATTGAACTGTGGTTACAATTCTGCAACAGAGACTGAGAAAAGGCGGAACTTTAAGAAGACACCTGACCTATCATAAATTCTGTTGTAGAGACGAGGAACACTAGCAAAAACTGTAGGCCTCAGCAACTCTAAATCATCCATGAGCTTCAAAATGTCCTGCAAGATGAAGAGTTAGCACAGAACTATAACAGGGAAGGCTCCTACCCCTTGATAAAATCCTAAAGAGGCTCCATAATGTGCCATAGCTATTATGTTCGTCCTCTCGTAAATATGTGCTAAAGGTAAATAAGAAATATGTCTGGTACATAGCCATTTGGTCAAAGGTTCGAAAAATAAAGTATTTCCCACTCACACATCTGAAGGGTACAACTTGATCGTCAAACAGGCACCTGAACAGCTGGCCACAAGGTTATGGTGGCTAAGCATCGCTCCCTGTAAAGAAAATTCCCTTCTTAACTTGAACAGTCGCAAAGCCTTAACCTTTGGTGTGCCCGTTGTCCCGCTAGTATAGCATATCGTTGCAATATCGTCAGGCATAGGCGGAATAAATGGCCTTTCATCGATTCGACCCTGCATGTAAGCTTTGAGGACACATCAGAATCGAGGTAAATGAAATACCTGTGCTTCAAATTTTGAATAGGATACAATCTCTACTCCAGACGTTTGTGGGAGTGAAGGAAGTAAATGTTCCGAACCTCCAATGACCTGAACAAATGATAAAAATGTTCATCCAACAAATACAAATATATCAAGATTCTACCACAACAAGCCGCACAGATGGAAGGTCTGAAAGACAGCTGAGAAGCTGCAAGCACAAAGAATATTAAAGAACATGTAAATGTAGAAGCTACGAAAAAAAAAAAAAACACAAACCGTATTTAATTTATCTGCAGTACAAAAGACAGCTGAAAGCTCAGCGTGATTGATGATAAATGTGACCGCATCAGCACCTGAAAGATAAAAACATTCGGGTGATGATCATCAAACAGGTCATAACGTACCAAGTGTGTCATATAACGGAACAGAGACGTAAGAGTATGACGAACAGGCGTGCTCAATAACTATCCATTCAGCACGATTAATCATGTAGAGTCCGATACCCGACCCCTGCAAACAATTAAGTTAAATCCCGTGCATACAGATTCAAAGTTCCACCTTTGGGATCCCACGAGAAACAAGACTCGATCCAATAGCCGTTCGCGCGTCACCAGCTTCTCCATAAGTAACCCATCTGTACCTGTTAGACGAACCGAGTAAAACCAAGTCCGTGTTTTAGATTGTCTTACTCTCCAACAGTCCCATCTTCGCGAACTCTTGTCCCAAGATACTTGGAGTCACCATAGGAGCGAACGGCGTACCTGAAATTCGAGCGTGATCATAACATCCCAGCTTCACTCTTGTACTTACACAAAGTTGTCGTGCAGTGTGAGAATTTCCGGATGATTTGGGAAGTGATCCACGAGCTTCAGAGGAGATCGAATGGACCTATGCAGCAAGTGAAAAATTGATAAAGCACAATATTAGTTAATCCACAGTACCTATACACATTCCACTTCCCATTTTTAAGCTTTTCGGGAAGAATAACACTATAGCCTTGCTCTGCGAAGCAGCATATCAATACAAGAGCCAGGATTAAATTGAAGCATCACCCACCAATGAAAAATTCTCCAGCTGTTGGATGAAAATCGAGCAGCTGCGATTGCCCTACAGCGGAAAAGAGAAAAAGAAAAAATGAAGAAAAATCAGCCGTTTCAATCCTGGAAAAGGCCTTTACCTGTCGCGAGACTGGCAATATGCCCGTGGATGATCTTGAGCCGGCGCTGAGCTGAATCCATCCAGTATCTCCCACAATGTTTCCCACAATCAATTGACCTTTCTTTCCCGCAGTTTTTTCTTGCCCTCGATCAGATACTCACTCGATTCACAGCTCCAGGGCACCCGATCAATCGATTGCTAGGAGGAAACGAATCCAAATCCCTCACCGATGCATTGGAATGCGGCTCGTCATCTACCAGAACAATGATCGAAGCCGCGGATCGAGACAAACTAGCATTGCCAAACCTGGTAGGGCGCCAGGAGCAAGGAGAAAAAAAACTAAAAGGGGATACGTGTTGTCAAGAGTTTCACCTATTTGAGGCGGTGAAATTCCACGGATATTCCAAATAGGGCATATTCGCCGCATCACATCCAACTTTATCCATTTTGTTTATGTACACGGTTAATCCGCAACCGTCCCGTTGGCTCAGCTACTCGCTGGCGTAGTCATCTTCGTCTCCAAACGTAAACACGGAGGCGTCCGCCGCGATCGCCCGGAAGTCATTCGATTCATCCTCAGCCTTCTCCTTCTTGCTGGGATGATCTTCCTTGACATGGACGTAGTCACTGGATTCGTCCTTGTCTGATCGAGCTTTGGGAGCTTCTTCCGCCGCCGGAGACGAATCGGATGACTTTGGACGATTCTCGCTGCTCACTACTGCTGCTGCTGCTGCTCCACAGCTTAACTCCGGTTCCGGATGCTTTGGAGCTGTAGTCTCGACGCGAACACCCTGGTTCTCCTTTCTGTGAGAATCGCCATCTTCACTATCACTGAATACGTCGTCGTTCTCGCGGGATTCTGTGTCGGGTGATCGCTGGGGAGCCTGTGGCAGCGGTGGGCTTTCGCGAGGAGGTACAGGAGGGACACTCGCGTTTGGATCCAGAATTACCACTTCTACTTGAAAGCCTGGAGAAGGAAGCCTCCTCTGGAAGAAACGAAACAGTCAAGGTGAGATTTTAAAGCAAGCTTAAGCACCTTGTCGAACCCATCGAGATCTGACACGTTGAGAATTTGTCTTGTCTCCATCATGGTTGTGTTTAGCCAGCTGAGAGCATTTTAAAAACGTTCAACTTGGCTCACCAAAGCCACTTGAACTCACCAGTAAAAGTCTCCGTGGCGGTCCTGAAAAAGGATTTTGAAATCGCCATCAAGATCCGCGACACACCTCTCTCCGGGCAAAGCGAACACCATTATCCCTCTCCTGGGTGCACTGAACCAGAAATCTTCAGGCTGCACCGGCAGTACGACGAACATAAGAGCGAGAAGGGATGATGACACGAAAGAAAAGCATCTACCATCATGTCTTTCGTCCTCGGATGTTTTTTTGTTGAGAACAATATGCCTGAAAGCAGATGATGAGACTTGCACTTCAACCGTATTAGTTACCAACCATTGTGATCGGATACTGTGATGGCTGGTCTGATCCAATAAGGGCACCTATGAAGCCTGATCCCCCTAAGAATGCACCTGCGATGTAGAGGGCCAGATAAAAACACAGTTTTGCTGTGAACTACAGCTCACTTTCGCCCGGCTGGTGTTTCTCCGTTGAATTCCTTTAGAACGCGTTCAAAATACTTGACATAACGCTGCAAAGAAGGCCAAGTATCAGTTCAGCATCACAAGAGCAGGACATTACAATTTGACTCGGTAGAATAAGACCCTTGCTATCGATGCACCGCCTCTCGTTATAGTTTGCGATGCATTCTTCGGCAGTCGGAAAAAACTGTAGCATAAAAGTTGTGGCAGGATAGACTCTAAAAAAGTGTTACCTTAAGATACAGAAGAAGACACGATATCATCAACCCGGTGCGCGCTTTCCCCGCTTTGCAATGAACCACTACGACGTTGTCGAGGTTCTCTTTAAGCCAACCATATGCACTTCGACAGAAGGCCAAGACCAATTGCAGTGGGGGACAATTGTGATCGTCGAATGGAAACGATGCAACCTGCGGGACATCCAAAAATCAATACAAAGCAGGCACGAAGGCAGTCGTTTGTCTACCTTGCCTTCCAGCAAAGAAACATCGTAAAGCCTTTCAGAGCAAAGGTTGTACACTTTGTACTTCCCCTACAATGAAACACACAGAATCAAGGCAAGAGAGATCAATACAACACTGTCTCACCTTATGTTGCGTTTCGAAAAACCTTATAACTTCCTCCATATGGTTTCTGTAAAATCCCTGTGCAAACCGAGAAGCCCATAAGCATTGCCGAATTAAAAAAGAGAAAGAAAAATCACCTCAACGTAGCCAAGGATACCAGAGCTCATGTCGCCGGCAGGAAAGCCCATGGCGATAATGCTATCAGTGATATACGTCATGTCCAAGTCGAAGCCACCTTCCTACAAAGCAAAGAATTAGAAAAACAAAACAAGCACACACAAAACATACCTGATAGCGTCGTTTGTTCTGCGAGACCAAATGCCTAGCTCTTGTTTGGACCACCTTGACTGCATTCCTGGACGAGTCGAGAAATCCCTTCGTGAAAGTACCAAATGCCCCGTCTTGAGCTTGAGCCGGGGCTGTTGTGGTGGGCAATTCGTCGTCCACCACTGGGATCTTGGCCGGGACTCTCTTCCCAAATCCACTGGAGAGAATGCTGAAAGGCGACTTGGAGTCCTTGGGCGAGCTCGCATTTGAATTCTCTTTGGCATCTTTCGGAGAGATTGGGAGCTTCAAGCTCTTGGCCCACGTCGAAATCCCAGCCACTGAGAGCTTGGACGGCGCCTCTGTAGATCCGTCACCTGGAGTAGCGGCGGCTGTTCTCGAGAAGAAACTGGCGCTCCTCTGGTAGAATTTCGACCGCTGCTGAGTCGCCGCAGCAGCTCCCTCCGTAACCGAAATCTCGACAGGCACCTCCGACGGCTCCACCGATACGCTCACGGGAGCTTCCGGCGAGCTCTCCATCGAGATCTGCATGGAAGAACTCGAGCTGAGCCAGAATAGGGAGAGAAATCGCGCATCCGGCGGCTAACCCACAGCATTTCATCCAGTCTGTGCCAATGTGGCCAATACCTGAGAGCGCTCCCACGCCTCGCGAGCTAGAGATCCATCGATGGAAAGAACAAACCCTAGGGGCTCTGCCACGTGGCACTTTTATTACTAATCTTGCGAGTTAGTTCGCTTTAGGGCTCTTCCGTAAAACACGGAGAAGAGCTCTGTCTCTATCCATGGCGATCGAAGCTCCAGCAATTCAAGATTTTGATCCTCAGCACCATCAACACTACGGCACCTTCTCGCCCCTTGATCCCGCCCGGAGATCCTCACAATATCCCGGGAGCCTTCCAGGTCTCGAATTCGATTTTGCGATCGCGCCGCGCTGCTCGATCTCGCCAAAACTATGATCAAGTTTCCTATTCTGGTTGTGGCAGTAGCGATCGCTGAGGGGCGCGCCTTGTACGCCTCTCGAATCGTCCGCGAGGAGGAGCCCCCACTCCCGCTTTGCAACATTGGCATTGGATGGTTTCTGTGAGTTCTTTGGATCCCGTGCCTAAGATCTAAATTGGATAAGTCACTCCAGATTCGCGATTGGATTCGTTAGCATCATCCCCTGGTTCGTGGGCGCGATCATCTTCGCCTGCTTCACGCACGATTGGAGAGAAAGGGCTGGGCTCGCAGCGTGTACGGTGGCTGTAAGCAATCTATACGATCGCTCCACAAAGTTCTAGCTGATCTTTCTTGCTAAGCACGATTTCTTGCGCGCAGGCGTTCGTGGCAATCCTCGTCGGAGGCTCTCGGTTCTTGTGATCGAGATCACAATGCCACGAAAACAACCAATTTGCCGTGCGCGGGACCCGATCTGTACACGTGGCACCTTCACGTGCTTTAATTTTATTTTACCGTAAATAATCTATTTTAGCACTTCTATGGAAGAACCCTAAAAGAACTATTTCCACTAAAAATGTAGGTTTTATAGATATAGAAAATGTGCGTGACTGAACTGGCCAACTTCGATTAATCGTTCAAAGGAAACGACCATCAAGCTAGCGCAGGATCCAGTCATAGAGAAAAAATCGCGAATCAATCGATCTAGAGCTACAGCCACAGAGAGAAAAGACAATAACAAAAGGGAGAAACATACAAACCAAGTTTCGATCACACTCTACCGTGAGCATTGAACTGCGGCTCCTGCGCGTAAGGATTGGACGAGTTCCTCGCGTTCTTCACGGGCGAGGACGACGATTTGCTTCTCCGCCGCTGGAAATAGATCGCCCAAGTCACGGCCTCGAGGATGAGCGCGACGACGCCCAGCGCGATGATGATCCCAATGTAGGCGTTCTTCCATCCCTTGGCCGGGTCCAGGATGTCGAATCCCTTGAAGATGTTGGCGATGGCGAGCGCGATCGTGGCGTAGCCAATGCCGTGGTGATAGGCGTTCCAAAACGTCCTGTAGCTGTGCGTCTTGTTCGGCCGGAGCACGATCGCGAACACCTGGAGCGTCCCAAACACGAACATCGTGATCCCAATGTTCCTGTGCGTGTTGTATCTCACTCCAACCGAGTCGGATCCCAGGCGGAGCCCGATCGCCCAGCCCACCACCCCGAGGATGTATCCCAGCGTCTGGCACGCGACGTGGAGGTAGAACCAAGTTGGATCGGCCCACTCGAACGATCGGAGGTAGCGCGCGGACATGGCACCGATCGGGAGGAGGATCCCCCAGCCGAGAGCGTTGAGGATGCCGTGCGCGTTCCGGAGGTGGAGCCGCGGGATCCCGGCCGAGCTCGCGGCGCCAGTGGCGAGATCGAGGCTCCCGGCCGAGGACGTGGAGGCTTGGTCCAGAGCGTGGGCTTGTGGAGCGTCGCCATTCACCTGGCTCCCCCGGTTCCAGATGTGGAAGATGTTGCTACTCGGGCTGGTGAGGCGGAGTAGCGCGGTGAATCTCGCGGTGGTGCCTTGGATCTCCACAGCCTGGGCGAGGACGGTCACGTCGGTGGTGGAATTTCTCAAGATAGCCTGCCGCGAGCCCGTGAGGCTGTAGAGCATGAGATGGCTGCCCGATGCGTTGCTGAAAGCGATGAGCGCCGAGGCCCCGTCCATCGCCGCTCGGCTTGGATTGTAGCCCCAGCCCACCCAGCCGGACGCGCTGGGGAGAGAGCCCGAGAAGGCGATCTCCAGGGTCCGGTTCTCGGCGATGAAGGTCCAGGCGATCGCCGCCCCTTGCGACAGGCTCTGGCACTGCATGAAGCTCGACTGCGTGTTCGCGATCGTGAGCTGCCGCGAGCACTGCTGGGCCGCCGATGGAGCGATGAGCGCCGAGAGGGCAAGGATCGAGATAAATATCGCCATTCTTGCTGTTGCCGAGGCCATTGCTCGATGGATCGCCACGAAAATTTCGAACGCTATGGAATATCTCGGGCGCTTGGATCGAGCAAGGAAGATCGGAATATCGCGAACCTGATCGGTGGATCGAGCAAGGAAGATCGAAGTATTGGGAACCTGATCGATCGCCGGCAGCGCTGCTGCAAGAGGGTTTTGGATCCGGCCGGGTTCTTGGAAGAAGTGCCACCCCTGGAAGCTTATATCCTCGCGAATCGCCTAGAACAGGTCGCTGTCCGGTGGAATTTGTTTACTTGTTCATCCTGCTACGAACAACACGGTCATGGTACCTAGAATTCCTACAAATCGGCAGAAGCTCACCAGAAGGCGCGAGCGGCATGCGCCAAGCCGGGCCCGACGAAGTCTTTGAGCAGAGGAGCTAGAGCCCTAAAACCGCGTTGCATGCTCATTATTCGGCCACGTGGAGGCCACGGGTCAGAGACACGTCGACGACCCCGCCGAAATGGAGCCAGCCGTTGGATCTCGGGCGAATTTGAATAAGAGCCGTCGGATGAGGAGCAGCCATTGAGGACTTTTTGTTTAAAGTTTGGTGGAAGGTAACAATAGTTCTTCCATTCAACACGGCGCTGGTTTTAGACGAGTGATGTAATGCTGAGGAGAGCATTCGATCGAGAGAGAGAGAGAGAAGCTTCTAATTTGCGAGCTAAGATTTCTATAGCTCCTTTCTCCTTTCCACCTGGTTCTCTTTCTTTCGTTTTTCACATAATGCGGTTTACAGTTAGATTCTTGGCTCGCAATCAAGCAAAGAGCTACCGCGTCTGCAAGCTTGGATTCTAAAGCACGAATTTGACGAAAAGAAAGCAAAGACAGAGAAGGAGATCTCCGTACCGTGACACTCCCGACGGATGATAGAGAACTCTACCAAAACTTTCTCGTGAACTGGGTGGACTTTGTGGATTGTCGTTAGGAAGAGTCGATAGGACTTGAAGAGAGTGTTGAAAGGTAGCTGCCAAGCAATCTTTGGTCCATGACCATGCTCGGGATCTAAAAGCAACGCGGAGAGGTTGATCAAAGCCTCAAAGTCGTCGATTCGGCAAAGAAAGAATCCGTACCTTATCTCCGAAGAAGATCTTTGAATTGTTGGTGATGGACTCGATAAACTTGAGCTCCAGGAACTCCGGAGTTAACTTGAGCTTGTTAGCCTCAGCCTCCCTCATCACCCTTTTGGAAGAGAAACAATAAAGATCAGATCTTTTCACGCGCCCCAGATGAAAAGAAAGTTGTACCTATAGAAGTTCGCATCAGCCAGGCTCTTCTCCCGGCCCAGGAAGATTTCGTTCTCGATCTCTTGCTGCCGTTTGGCACTCTCCTTCTCCATGACGCGCTGCTCCATCAGGATTTTACTGACGTGAGCATCCTTCTCGGCCTCGGTCACAGCTTGTTTCTTGTGAGTCTCGGCTTCTTTCTCCAGGACTTTTTGCCTCTCGACGGCAATCAGTACCTGGGAAACAGAGAGGTTTTAGTGTTTTGTGAAGCAAAAGTATTGTCCACGAAACGAAAAAAACAAACCTTAGTGCGTTCTTCTTCCATGCTCTCGTAGTTACGAGCAATTGTTGCCGGAATAGTTGGCTTCGTCACACGCACACCGATAATCTCAATTCCTGGAGCATAGCGTGTGCAGTCTCGCTGGATCGCGTCCTTCATGATCTCGTCGATCTAAAGCCATGCGATCGTAAGACCAATGGCTTACATACTAAGAATGAACGAACCTGATCGAACTTATCAATGTACACTTCCTGGAGTGAATGCGCGCTGCAAAACTGGTTGATTTCATGGTGGATCTTGTCGTAGATCCACGTCTTGTCGTAGCTCACACCGTAGTTGAGAATAGTTTCATACACAAGCTCCTTCTTGAGACGATTCACCACCTAAAACCACACCAAAACACGTCACTGCCTCACTTCAAACGACAGCTTTTACACACCTCAATCTTCTCGAAGTAGATCATCACTCCACCCTTCGTACCACAGGGAATGTCTTTCACCTGAGAGTCGTCGTAAGAAACACCAACTCATCAAAAGAAAAAATCCCCAAGACTCTTGCCTGATCGGTTTGTATAGTAACTTGGATAGGCTCGTACTGTGTGAGGATTGGGACCATCAGATGAAAACCTGGGAAAAGAAAGACACAAAGAAATAGCTAAGTTGCTACATCATATATGATGAGAGCCTAGAGAAGAAATAGAAGGAAAAAAGAAAGGAGCAACAATTACCAGGCTCGGAGATAGTCTTGAGCAAAGCACCGCCTCTCCAGTAGACCCCAACATGACCTTCTGGAATCTGGTGGAGCACGCCGAAATTCGTCCCGGCCACAGTGATGGGGACCAAAACCTACAATCGATCGATCCATTTGAGTAAAATATCGACCTACAGAGCCCGCATTCTTGCATTGATCTACGCGAGCTGCCGCCCGATCGATCGATCTTACCAGTGCGAGCGCCAGTGGGAGGAGCTCCAGCGCCCTCAGGCCGCCCGCCCCCGGCCTCGGCGAAGGCGTCGTTCTCGTGGCGTCCATGATCCAATGGATTGAATGGAAAAACCCTTGTCCCTTACACAAGAAACGTTTATACGGTCTTGTCACGTAGTGTTTCCACTCTCGAGAGAAAAGCCTTCTGCCCGCTCGAGCTCTTCTCCAAAGAACTTCACAAGAGAGGTGGAAGATATTTTTTCTCCTCGCTACAAAGAGAGAACTTTCTCCATAGCCAAAATGTATTCTTTGACAAAATTGTATGCTTACAGATATAACATGCCTTGTGTATAAGGAACTTTAGACAAAAAGAAAAAAGAAAGAAAGAAAAATAACGGGCCGATAGTGAGAAACTATCGGCTGATATTGTTGAGTGCCAATTCCGACACTGGAAGTCCGCCATTACCTAAGCTTGAAGCTCCCGAAGACTCGGACATATAGAGAGGAGCCAAGACGCTCGTCGCGAGCTCCGGAAGCTTGTTAAAGTTGTGCAGCTGCTGCTGCTGCTCCTGTGGGGGAGAAGTGATGATCGACGCAATGGCAGCGGCCAAAGCGGCCGTAAATTTTGGATCCGACGTGATCGCCGCGCTCACGCTCTCGGCCAGATGATTGTTCGAATGACTCGAGCTCCTCTGTGGTTGCAACAAGTTGGAGCTCGAGTTCCCCGAGTTGTTCCCGTCGTGAAAGATCATCTCTTGCTCGCGGCGATCTTCCCGCTTGCTCTCGCCAGGAACCACAAACCTGGTAGCGGCAGGAAGAGGATTTGAAGCCCCGGGGTTTGTGGTGAGATCCAGAGTGACGGTCGGGAATGGCGTGGTGGCGGAGATGGTTGGCGCCCCGGTCAGCATCCCGGCCATGAAGCTAAGATCGGTGCTACTGGCGGTGGAGCCGGAGAGGAGCATGGTGGCGGCGGCGGAGGTGGTGGAAGCCATGCTCGTCGCCGCCGGTGGGAGCTGATGGTTGTGGGATCCCTCGTAAGTTGTGACGAGGACGCTGGTATCGTCGGCACACCTTTGGACTTGTTTTCTCACGGGGCATCCCGAGGCCATGGTGCAGCGGTAGTAAGCTCGCGGGCATGGGTTGCCTTTGGCCATCTTTTGGCCGTATTTTCTCCACTGGCAGCCATCGTTCATCTGTGGATATGGAGGAGTTAGAGAAGCTTTCAAGGAAATATTGAAGTGTGCTTACTGTTGGAGCTTCGCATCGAGCACGAACCGAGACACGGACTTTGTGCAGCATCGATTCCAGGTGCTCTGGTTGGTTCTGGAAAACGATTTTTCCCTGCGTGCCAAATTGTTGTTGCTGTTGCGGCTGCTGCTCGTTTGGTGGAGAGCTTGGATTGACGTCTAGTTTCTGCAAGAAAAACACATTTTAGACCAAATAAAATTACTTTTTTTCTTCTCCTAAAGAGAAAAGTTGCTATTTTTTATAAGGAAAGAAAGAAAAAAAAGTACCTGAGGAGATGGCGCTTTTTGTGATTGTTGCTGGATCAATGCCATGGTCTGCACCTGAAAGTTTTGGTACTCGGCTTTCACTTGATCCAGCACCGCCCGCAATCGCTCGTTCTCTTCTCTCATTCGTGTCATCTCAGCGTGAACTTCGACGAGCTGAAAGGCAAAAAAACATGAAAAGTCAGATCAACAATGACTCAAAAGAAGAACTAAATCTTTCCACTTACTTGGTTCTTGAGCTCCTCGTTTCTGGGAGACAGTGGCGGCGAGTAGTCCTCCACGGTAGATTTATCGCTGGCCACGCGGCCCTCCAGTTTGAATTGCGGAGACCCTCTGGAGATCCTGGGGCTCTCGCACTCCTGCTCCCCAAAGTCCTGCTTGATCAGCGCCGCCTTCCTCAGGAAAAACGGGGTCTCCCTCTTCAGATCCATCTCCTCGGCGCCCGCATCGTCCTCCTCGCTCAGCGCCAGAGACAAATCGATCGACTTGACACGGTCCCGCCGCCCGGCCATTCGCTTGCGAAACTTTGGCGACGGCGCGCCGGGGTCCGGATCGTCAATCCTCCTCCTCTTGAGATCCTCAGCTCTATCCATGAACAGCAAAGAGGAGACTTTCGCCTTCTCGATGATCACACACCCTTGGAAGAATTGCTGGGCTTTATTAGCGGCGAGAAGTTCCAAGCCGATACGCTACGCAAGCGACCACACGTGGAATCCGTAGAGCAAATCTCTCGACTGGAAGAAGAACGGGGAGAGCGCTGGAAGCTATAGAAAACGAAATGGATTGACCGTGCCCTCTCTTCCACGCACGGGGTATTTCTAGAGAAACTTTCCACGATGCCCAAGGACGAGGACGGGGGAGACGGTGACCACGCGTGACACGGTCAAAATAGGCAAAATTTCTCGCGAGGCGACCAACCAACCAACGTAGTTTCCCGGCGCCAAACACGCGGGAAGCTTCCGGCACTGGCAGACAACCCTTGGATCCCGACCATCAACGGCCGGTCTTACGTGCACGTTTTCCAGAAGCTCCAAAAGACAGTACGGTTGACTGCCAGTCAACAGTCACTGTCGGGGTCGTCGATTGCGTCTTGGAAAAAAGAGGAGCGCCCGCAATTCGACCGACTTCTAGTCTTGCATTTCTTTCCTCTCTTTCTTCATTTTCTTCGTAGGTTTTGGTTGTTGTCATTGTTGCTTGAGGACGTTAGTGTGGAAACGCGAGAACTGGATAGTATGGTCCTCGTACTGTAGGCTGTAGAAAAGCGAAGCCTTATACGTCCAAGGCTTCTACGGTGTGTATGTGCAAATCTTTCCACCTCGCATTGAAACCTGGGACCGGGTGTTTGGATCGCACTTTCTTTGGTTGAAGTTTTGGAATTTTCCTCGTTGCCGTGTCATTTAGTCTCTTGCGTCCATCCATCCAGACGCACCACAGAGAAGCAGCCACGAAACCAGCAAGGAAGAGCCCCACTTTCACGAGTCTTGTGGAGGTTAAAGAAAATATCAACGCATGCCGACAAGAGGTCTATTTCTTCCTGTCGTTTTGGTTGCCCAGTCCAGTCTTGGGCGGTAAAAGCTTAGAAAATCTTAGAAAGTGGTGCATCGAAAGTAAACAGCAAATCACTAAACGATACTAAAGCATAGAGATTTCCAGAGGGGCAAGAAATTCTAGGGACCCGACCTAAGTAAGACTCATGGTTTGTGAGCCAAAGGTATTTCTCGAGGTAAAGTTGATGTATCAAGAATCTTTAGAGAAACTGCATCCTAGAATTCTGTTTGTGGTCATGGTTTTAATCCAACGCTGCAAAAACGGTTATAAACTGAGAGATCTCGGTTTGCCTTACTGAGAGCTAAGTTGGCCAGAGTTGGCATAAACCCTCTCAACTTCTGTGAAGAATTCAAGCAATGCTAGCTCTCAATTTCGAGCTGGGATTTACGCTTAATTCTATGTTAAGGCTTTGCCGACAGGCTGGATAGCAGAACATAGCTACACTCAATATCCTCGCTCTCCATGCAGCAGCAAGTATACCACTTGGACAGAGCAAAGTCGTATGCAACAGGAGGCCACACCCCAGGGCTTTCCTTCCTGTAGAAGGCCGAGATGAAGGCAGTGTCCCCGACCAGCCTCACTTTGAGATCCTTGTCCCGAACTGACAAATCACAATCGGGTCCAAACAGGTCGTTGGACAGAACCCGGGACACCAACACCCACGTTGAGTTTTCCTGTTTCATCTCCCAGATTGCCACTCCAAACATCTTCAAACAGAAGCGACGCCAAGTAGCATTTCCCCTTGTACATGAAGGCACCGATGTATCCAAAAGACCAGTTTGCCCAGCTCTCGTCTTCCTCTTCTTGTTCGTTACGTGCCGGTGGTGAGATAACCGCGTGAGACCAAGTTCTGGAATGCGGATCATAAGCTGGAAATATGTTTTCTCCGGTGTAGAAGAAAGCACAGCCCCGTAGAGGTGATCCCGACAAGTTTGATGAGCTTGACGTGCTGAAGAACGGGCTTTGGTGCCAAGAACATGAATCTGATTCATACTGCAGCGAGAATATTTTATCGTCGTCGTCATGGATCTTCTGGTACAGTATCGCAAGTTGGTAAGAGCTGCTGACAGCATCTGTTTCCATGCCGATGTCGAGATAGGCTGGCTGTAGACGATCCAGCGCTGGCTGTAGGCGATCCGCCGGGTCAAGTGGAGCAGGAGGAAGTGTCTTCCACACGTTGGTGATTGGATTCCCCACAGCAAAAGTCATCCAGTCTGTGTGTTCCATGAGCATCCCACAGACAAGTCCGTTGGAAGAACACAAGCCCACGAAGCGCGAACCCGACGGGCCTAACGGAAGACTGCACCTCTTACGCTGGAGGCTATGCGGACGCCATAGCTCGGTGTGATTCTCTAGCCTCATGCCATAGTCAAAATGCTCCTCATCGTAACAGAGACACTTGCTTCAATGGTCACGCTGAGAAGAAGTAAAGAAACACTTACATGTCAAAGGGAAGACCCGTGCGCACCCTGAGCACGGCCCAGGGTTCCAGCGGTGGCTTGTACAGCTGCACGAAACGAGGAGAGCGCACAGCGTCATACCAGGACTTGCACACGGCCTGCAATGTGAACAGGCCCTCATTTCCCCATTAGACTAGCATAATACTTCAGATGTCAAAATTATAGTTTTTTATCTAGCATTTTTTATCCTTTAGGCAAGAAATGCTTTGTCATGCTCCATAGCAAAGACAGGGAAGCTTTTCCAGCGAAAAATCCACCACTTTTTTTTTTGTTTTTTGTTTTTTTGTTTTTTGGTTTTCTTATTAGGAAATTTTATCCACTTTAATGACCTATTTTGTTATGAGGGTTTCTTTGAGGATTCCTATTCTTTTACTAATACTTCTCAAAGTAACAAATCTGACTATTCAAGCAGATGTAAATTGGGATGCTCTTTCACTTTATGATTTTATTAGTAAAGGAGACATTAATGATATTGGAAAATTTTTAGTCAAAATGACGAATACGAAAATAGTGGAAACATATAAATACTATGGTGCGCATACTTGGACTGATTATCTCTCTTTGTCTGATAAAGTTATTGAAGTTACTATCTGGATAAGGCCTAATGGCATGTGTAGTATGTCTATGAGCTTTTATTTGATATTTTACAAGAGGCTCAAGTGGGAAACTAGTTGCTACTTTAAATTATGTTGGTATCAAATATAAATTATTAAATGCTAGAAAATACAATTCTAAGAATATCAATAGGCTGAATAATACTTATACAAATGCAATTTTTAATTGTTGGATTTACAGATCTACTCTTATGAGTGGTGAAAAACACGACTTTGGATCTTCCTTACTCAATTCAAATTCTCTAATTTCTCCAAATGGAGAGTATGAATTAAGTCTAAATAAAGATTGTAATTTAGTGTTAACTTGGAAAAGGGTGTATAGTTTATGGGAAAGTGGGACTACAAATAAAGGTACTGGCTGTTGGTTAGTTTTAGAGATTAGTAATAAAAGATATGGAGATATGGTTTGTAAATAGCAATTGTCCAACATGTAAATCAACAACACTTTCTGTAGAAGATGATGGATTTGTCTATATTATTAGTTCAAATGATAATAAAATATTAAAACATTTTCCTTAACAACTTCTTTGTTTAAAATTCTATCAACTTAAGGTGCTTGTAAACACTAATCATGGTGGGGTAAAATTGAGGCTGGGTATACTTGCTGCATAGCTATGTGCTGCGTCACAATTGGGTTCTTTAAATTTGTGTCAATTGAACAGGAACGATGCCCAATAGCATTTCCCCTTGTACATGAAGGCATCGATGTATCCAAAATATCAGTTTGTCCACCTCTTCTTGTTAGTTGCGTGCTGGTGGTGAGATAACCACATGAAACTAAGTTCTTGTTCTCCCCAGTGTAGAAGAAAGCACAGCCTCGTTGAGGTGATCCTAATGAGTTTGAAGTTGAAGAACAGGCCTTGGACTCGATCTCGGACCACCCATTAAAGCCATTCCACGGGCACGGGCTCGCTCGTTCCCTCCAGAACGTGCTCGCCAGGCTAACACCTGGCTCGCCCGTTCTGGGCGGGAACGTGCTCGCCCTACTTGCACATCAAATGCTAGAATCTGGTTTGACATACAACATCATTTTGTCCACAAAAACCACTGATGGTGAAATCAACTTGGTCCACATACCAACATATATACAAGTTGCAGACTTTTTACAAAGGCACTAGAAGAATCCACAATTGAGAGTCCAAGATTGAACTTAGTTAATATAGTTAATTGATATATTCACTCTTTATTCTAGGTTTCCTCAATGCATAAGAGAGTTCTTGTTCTTAGTGCATTGAGCTAGCAAGCTTTGCCTCTTTCATTTAGTAGATTTGCACTTTTGAACAAATCTAGAAGATCCAAAAAACTAAAGATATGGAGTTTGAAATTGCAATTTGGTGTAAACAATTAAATTTTTATTCTACTTTAGTCATTTAATTACACCTTTGACCACTTGGAGGAGTATCTATTAGCTAGACAAAGATTTAAATGTTTTAAACATTTTTAACTAAAAACAGTCTTATAAGGGTTAGTTGCAATAATTCAAAACATGGGTGCTTCCATTATATTTAAATTTCTAAGAATCAAACTTTTTAGGTGTTGTATAATATAATTAATTAAGAAAATAACTTTATTTTAGTTATGTAAAGATTATAGATATAAGTGTTGTATTTATACATTGTTTCTTAAGTGGGAGTTTTCATTCTTGATATTTAGAAGTGTATGTAACTATTTTTTTTATTAATTTATTTCTTAGTTTACTTTTAATACTAAAAAATATTAATATGATTTTCAAATGATTCAACTTTATCTTCATTTACAATAATTTTTAAAATGATACTTTTGAAATATAAACCATTTTTTTTCTTTTCGGGTGCGTCAATCTTTTTTTCTTGGATTAGTCGATTATAGCTTTTAAACGCACCTATCGCCCCAACTATGCAGGTGTAAGCCACAAATTTTTCCTTTCCAATTTGCCAGCTTACCTCGTCTATCCGACCAACACTGCCTTGCCTTGTGCTAAGTTCCCTCGCCAAGGTTCCTGCCTATTGTACTAGCTCCTACTTGGTTCTACTTGGTTTCAGCTACTCACTGCACGAGCAACGGAGCATTAGCCATCCATTCACGGATTCCCAAATCTCTCCCAATCCCCCTCCTTGGGTTAGACTAGACTTAAGGTTCGGCTATAGTCCCCGCAGGCACAAGCAGCCAAGCACACCAAGCCTCCAGATTCCTAACACCCCTTGGTACAACAAGACTTGATCATGGGACCCTTTAAATCCCAAGCCTTGGGTGCAACACTTGCTTCGGGACATCGGGGCGAAACACCATGGCCTAACGGCCCGGTATGGGTACCTCTACCCCCCACTTCCATCCCGAAGGGAAGGCCCAAGCCCCTAGGAAGGGCAAGGACCAATGAGCCACAAGGTACTCAAGTGGGGCACCACTCCACATAAGCCGGGAGCACTGCAGTTGGTTTCCCTTTCGGGAGTGGGAGTTACTCTTGAGCACTTCCCTGGGTGGCCCCTCCAGCATCACCCAAGCCCATGCTCACTCCCACCCAAGGCCCCTCGGCCCTGTCAGGAATTCCCCAATTCTTGCCACATTCTTGACTCTTGCCGGATTCCTGACCTGCAAACCACATTCCTGACTCTCGAGACACTTCCCTATTCCTGACTCTCGAGACACTTCCTGATTCCTGAGTCTCGAGCCACATTCCTGATGATGATGTGGCGCCTCCTCGACCTCAGCTATATTTAGGCCGTCCTCGATTCAAGAGTGGTGGAGCTTCATCAACCTATAGTATATATAGGTTAGCCTTGTTCCATTTCTCCACAATCTGAATCAACACCAGTCTAAGGCTTCTTCTTTGTTTTCACTAGCTTTTTCTCTTTGTCTTTAGCATTTTCCAGTCTTGATCTTGTTGGGGGTCTTGACAGTTTGATTCAGATTGTGGTTTTTGCTTTTCTTTTAGCTCGCTTTGATTGTTTGATTACCTTTGCCTTTTTTTCCCCCTTTTTTCTTTCTTCTTGCCAATGGAGTCTCCAAGCCATCCTGATTTCTTTGCTGAAGTCCCTGCAAAAATCCAGTCTGAGAATACTGAGCTGAAGGCGACCCTTCTTCGCATGCAGCAGGAGCTTGCTTCACTTTCGGCTCAAGGATCCAGCAAAGTTCCTGAACCGAAGGTGAGCTTCCTGGCGAAATTTTCAGGCAAGCGTTCGAAGCTTCGCGGATTCCTGAACCAGATGGAGTTGATCTTCGCACTTCAACATCGGCGGTACCCTACTCTCGAGTCTCAAATCGGCGCAATTGGGACGTTGCTCGAAGGTGCAGCTTTGTCATGGTTTTCTCCTCTTTTGGAGAAGAGCATGAAAGGGGTCGTGGTTCCAGAACTAATGGATCTTCAATTGTTCAAAGAGAAGCTCGAAGCATGTTTTGGCGAGACGGATCGGGTTCGGGCTGCTACCACAAAGATGAGACGTCTCTCTCAGGGGTCTCGTCCTGCCTCGATCTACGCTGCAGAGTTCCAACTCCTTGCTTTGGACACTCAGTGGGATAAGTGGGCCTTGATTGACCAATTTCATTTCGGCCTCAACAACGGTGTCAAGGATTTGTTGCTCACCATGGAGGATCCCAAGGACCTGTCGGATGCCATCAACAAAGCTGTTCGATGTGACAATCGTCTCTTTGAACGTCGTCAAGAAAGTCGCCGCGCCGCTGTTTTTCCGTCCCAGACTCAGGAATCCCAGCTTGAGTCTTCGGGGCATACTCCTGAACCTACTGCTCCGGTTCCGATGGATATTTCTGGTACTCCCCGACTCATTAGAGGGAAGTTGAGTCCTGCTGAGAAGCAACGTCGAATATCTCATAATCTTTGCCTCTATTGTGCTGATCCTAATCACAAAGTAGCTGTATGTCCCAAGAAGCCTCCTCGACTGCTCGAGTTCACTCTGCCTCAAAGTCCACCTCTATTGCAGTCGGGAAACGACCCTGTCCAAACAGAGTAGGAGCTGTCTGTTTGGACTCCCCGAATAAAAATCACTTTTCTTCTTTATCAAGCTCCTCACCACCTTTCATCACAGCCACCACCAATTCCCGCAACTTCCGCGTCCCATGTCTCCTTTCTTTCACCGGACAATCAGGACTCAAGGCTCTGGCGTTACTGGACTCGGGTGCAACTTCCTGTTTCATGGACACGGACTTTGTTGCCCGACATCACGTTCCTCTTTCTCCTACCATACGGGATTTGAGGGTGGAAGGCATCGGCGGGCATTTTGTGTCTCCATCTTCTGGACTTAGGGAAATGTTGCCTGTTCGAGTACACATCGGGTCCACCGTCACCGATATCGCCTTCAACATCATCAACAGCAAGTCCTCCTCTGTGGTGCTCGGTCTTCCTTGGTTCCAACTACATTAGCCTCAAATCTGTTGGAAGGAATTACAGCTCATCTCTCCCACGGCTTCCCCTACTGTTCATCAAGTCCGAATCAGGAAAAGTTCCCTAAACTCAAATCGGGGTTCTATTCCTGACTCTATAAAGTTTTCACCCTCTTCTTTTTCCTCTCTTCCATCTTACACTAGACCGTATCCTCGTCTCATCATTCCATTTAGTCGTACACCTCCTCCTATCTCCACAATCACTATGAAAGAACTCCTTCATGAAGAACCTCTTTTTCTTTTTGCTTTGCATGTTTTTCCTGTCAGTCTTCCTGAGAAGTATCATGATTTTGGGGATGTGTTTGACAAGAAAAAAGCTAGTGTACTGCCTGTTCATCGGCCTTATAATTGTCCCATTGATTTACAGGAAGGAGCGTCACCTCCGTGGGGGCCTATCTACAGGTTATCCCCATCCGAGCTTAAGGCCCTCAAAGAGTACGTGGATGAGAACCTTGCCTCGGGCTACATTCAGCATTCGCAGTCCCCGGCTGGAGCGCCTGTCTTCTTTGTCAAGAAGAAGGATGGGAGCTTGCGGCTAGTCATAGACTACCGAGGTTTGAACAAGGTGACTGTTCGGAACCGTTATCCGCTGCCCCTGATCTCGGACCTGTTGGAACGTCTCGGCGGTGCCCGCTTCTTCACCAAGATCGACCTCCGTGGAGCATACAACCTGATCCGGATCCGGCCTGGTGATGAATGGAAGACTGCGTTCCGAACCCGCTATGGCCACTTCGAGTACACTGTCATGCCATTTGGCTTGACAAATGCTCCAGCAGTTTTCCAACACATGGCGAACGACGTCTTTCGGGAGTTTCTTGATCAAATGGTGATCGTCTACCTCGATGACATCCTCATCTACTCAAAAACTCAAGAGGAGCATGACGAACATGTACGCAAGGTGCTAGCGAAGCTGCGAGAACACGGCCTATATGCGAAGCTTGAGAAATGTTCCTTTGATCAGCAGTCTGTGGAGTTCCTTAGGTACATTGTCACTCCTGAGGGTATCATGATGGATCCTGCCAAAGTCAAGACTATTCTCGAATGGGAGCCTCCACAATCAATGTCGGACATTCAGGTTTTCCTTGGCTTCGCCAACTTCTACCGCAAATTCATTGATCACTACTCTAACATTGTCCTTCCTCTCACACATCTCACTCGCAAGGATGTTCCCTTCTCTTGGTCTGCTGTTGCCCAGCAGGCCTTCGACACACTCAAGGCGGCCTTCAGTTCTGCTCCTGTCTTGATCCATGCTGATTCCTCACAACCTTTCTTCATCGAGGCTGATGCCTCTGACTTTGCCATTGGTGCTGTGCTGTCTCAACTCGGAGCGGATCACGAACTTCATCCGGTCGCTTTCCATTCTCGGAAATTCCAGCCTGCGGAGATCAATTACGAAATCCACGACAAGGAGCTCCTTGCCATCGTGGATTCTTTTGGAGAGTGGCGCCGTTTCTTGGAGGGGGCGAGCCATCAAACAACAGTCTGGACGGATCACAAAAATCTCGAGTACGTTGCCACTTCCCGAGTTTTAAGCCGTCGTCAAGCAAGGTGGGCACAATTCCTAAGTCGGTTTGACTTTGTTATCAAGTACAGACCTGGAAAGTTTCAAGGCCTTTCTGATGCTCTTTCAAGGCGCTCCTATCTCAGTCTCAGGCCTAGTAATCCTGCCTTCGATCAACAGGATCAAGTTATCCTCGGTCCTGATCGGCTTCAAGTTATGGCAATTTCCCTGGCCCCTCAGGACTCCTCCTTGATGGATGCAATCAGAAACGGTCTTCAATCCGATGATCTCGCTAGCGATATTTTCCCCCATCTTCAGGCTGGACACCCAGTGACTCCCGACTGTCGGCGATTTGACGAGTTCGAGTTCTTAGATGGTTTATTGTACCTCGGGGAGCAGCTTTACGTTCCTGAAGGTGATGCTCGAAGGTTGGTCCTGATGGCGTGCCACGATAGCCCGACTGCTGGTCACTTCGGCATTGCGAAAACCTATGAGCTAGTTGCACGGGACTTTTGGTGGCCTCACATGGACGACTACATCAAAGCTTTTGTTACCTCCTGTGACACTTGTGCCCGGAATAAGGTACCTCGCCACCTTCCTTCAGGTTTGCTTCGGTCCCTTTAGGTCCTTGGGAATCCATCTCCATGGATTTCTTGAGTGATCTTCCGAGTTCTAGAGGCTTCAACAGCATTTTAGTCGTGGTGGATCGCTTCACAAAGATGGCGCACTTCTTGCCATGTACCAAGGAGTTTTCGGGCGAGGACATGGCAAAACTGGTATTCAGGGAAATTTTCCAACTTCATGGGATTCCTACAGATGTGGTTTCAGATCGGGGGCCTCAGTTCATCTCTCATTTCTGGCAACGGTTTTTGCAGCTGCTTGGAGTGAAGGCCAACCTCTCTTCAGCATATCATCCTCAAATTGATGGGCAGTCCGAGCGAATGATTCAGACGTTGGAACAATTCTTGAGGTGCTTCATCAACTATCATCAGGATAACAGGTTCGATATCCTTCCTCTTGCTGAGTTCTCCTATAACAACTCTGTTCACTCCTCTCTTCGAGTTTCCCCCTTCTTTGCAAACTCTGGCCGAAATCCCCGATTCAATCTCTCACTTCCTTCTCCATCTGAATCCTCTTGTTCAAATCCCCGCTCTGAGGCATTTATCTCCAACCTCCAGAAAATCCACAACTCCATCTCCTTCCACCTCCATCGTGCTCAGGAATCTCATAAAACATTTGCCAATGTCCATCGTCAGGATTGTCCCCCTTACAATATCGGGGATAAAGTTTGGCTCCTCAGGCGAAATATCTCCACCACCAGGCCCTGTCCAAAACTCGATTTCAAACGCCTTGGTCCTTTCCCTATCACTGCCATCATTAATCCTGTCACTTATCGCCTTGCACTTCCCTCCTCATATCAAATTCACCCCGTTTTTCACTCCTCTCTCCTTGAGCCTTATATTCCCAGTCCTATTCCAAATCGGGTCATTCCTCCGCCTCCACCAGTGCAGCTCGAGGATGGGTCTGAGTACGAGGTTCAGGACATCCTTGATTCCAAGATTTCACGGTCTAAACTCTACTATCTGGTGGACTAGAAGGGTTACGGACCTGAGGAACGCACTTGGGAACCTGCGGACAACCTGATTCATTCTCCTGATCTTGTTCAGGACTTCCACCGCCGCTATCCTTCTCGTCCCAGTCCTCATTCTTTTTCTCCATCTCCCATCCCTCGCCGCTCATCTCATCCTCCTCTTCGTTCTCGTTCACATCCTCGTTCCACTCGTTCTTGAGGAGGGGGTGCTATCAGGAATTCCCCAATTCTTGCCACATTCTTGACTCTTGCCGGATTCCTGACCTGCAAACCACATTCCTGACTCTCGAGACACTTCCCTATTCCTGACTCTCGAGACACTTCCCTATTCCTGACTCTCGAGACACTTCCCGATTCCTGAGTCTCGAGCCACATTCCTGATGATGATGTGGCACCTCCTCGACCTCAACTATATTTAGGCCGTCCTCGATTCAAGAGTGGTGGAGCTTCATCAACCTATAGTATATATAGATTAGCCTTGTTCCATTTCTCCACAATCTGAATCAACACCAGTCTAAGGCCTCTTCTTTGTTTTCACTAGCTTTTTCTCTTTATCTTTAGCATTTTCCAGTCTTGATCTTGTTGGGGGTCTTGACAGGCCCTAGCCTCAACCTCAAATCAGTTTGGACGCACCACTAGAGAGTTCCTTCAAGACCACTATCCCTACTATACTTTTGGAACCCCCTGCAGCCCCGGGAGATGCACGCTTTGGGCTTTCACCCCTTGATCTGTATTAGTACTCGGACTCGGTCTCGGACTTGATCTTGGACTCGATCTCGGACTCGATCTCGAACCCGACTTCGGATTCAGTCTCGGACTCGATCTCGGACCCGACTTCGGATTCGGTCTCGGACTCGACTTTGGACTCGATCTCAGACTCGGTCTTGGACCTGTTTTCGGATCTCGGACTCTGTCTCGAACTCGGTCTTGAACTCGGTCTCGAACTCGGTCTCCAAGTCGGCGTCGGACTAGATTCCGGATTCCATCTCGAACTCGGTCTTAGAGTCAGTCTTGGACTCGATCTCAGACTCGGTCCCATCTGATGAACTTTTTGTCATTTCAGTCATTCTTTCGGGGATCCTTTAGCCTATGACACCTCGGGGAGTTAGTTCCTTACAGCAGGATTGTTGCGCAGTTATAGCACTTTACTTTAATGTTTTATTTTTTTCCTTTTTTGTTTTAGTGCTACGTAATAGCAAATCCTTTAATATACTGAATTACGCTTTGCTTTGGCTGTTAGTGGGTCTCACTTCTCTTGATTTTCTTAAATTAATCAAATTCCTTTGGTTAGAACATAAAAAATAAAATATTTTTATAACAAATTTATTCTATCTTTTCAAAATTTTATTTGTTATCACTATAACATCATTGAACACAACTTTAAAAATTTAATTAATTTCAAATAAAATAAAATAATCATTTTGAAATGACATTATACTAATTACATCATAAACTAAGTAAAACAAAAAAGTTTTAAACTCAATCGCCATGAAATATTTAAAGAAGTCGAGAGCCAAGAACTCTGTATGCCACAGACGCTGTCATCTTTCTCACGCCACAAATACTCCTCAATTTCACGAGCAAATCCTCCTCTTGCTCCTCATCCGAATCATACCCCCGGAGTCTCTCCATGAAGTTGAAAGCCTGCTGCGAATCCAAAGCCAGTAGCTTCGCCGCATCGCTCACTGCCGAGAAGAAGCTGGCCGGGCGAGCGCAGTAAGGCCGGAAGATGAGAAACAAGGCTTTCACGTCCGCTCCAAACTGTCGGGCACCCTGCTCCGAGAATCGAGCACCGCCGAGAACCAGTCCCAGGAAGAGTAGCTGATCGAGACTCGGGATCAACCGCTGCCACAGCTCCACAAAGTTGGCCTGATCGAGGCTGTTCTTAAGAGAGCTAAGCTGGCTCTGGAGTGCTGCCAGTGCGTCCACCAAGCTTCCAGACGGTGCGTCTTCGAAGCTTGGAGCCCACTCTTCGGACCATCTCTTCTTGTTGCGGAAGTACTCACGGCAGCGAACGTCGAATCCTCTCGACACCACCGAGACCAGCTTCCCGATCCAGCTGCTTCGGAATCTCGACAGCTTCTCCAACTGCGAGTCAAAAACCGAGCCTTGAATCTGCGCGAGCTCCTCCTCGGCCGCTGGAGAAAAACCTGGCGAGTTCTCCTGGAGCTCCGCGAGCCTGAGTTCCAGAAAGAAGAAATCCTCGCACCAGTCCCTGACCGTGTTCTCGCAGTAGCGAGCTGCGTTGAGGCAGACACCGACTTTGATCATCGAAGGCTCATCGGCGAGAGCCGTCACTGCCTCACTCTCCTGGCATCTCTGCAAGAGCTCGTCGATAAACTCGTCCAAAACCGGCAGTGCCGTTTTCCTCACGAACAGTAGCCGCTGGCTGGCCTCGGGCAAAGTCCTGCATCGATCAACCAAGTTCCAAGCGGCGCTAGTGAGCCGATAAGCTGCTAGCGGGGGCTTAAACTCGGTAGAGCCCGAGATCGAGCTCGCGGAGTTTATCTTCCAAGCCGCTTCGTTCCCATACTCCACCGCCATCTTTCTTCTCGCGTCACCTAGCTCGAGCCTAGTCCAAACTTCCAACCAGTCTCCACGGTCCGAGAACACGGCAATGCAAGCCCGACGGACCCCAAAAACACTGCTCGAGAGTTGCTCGTCACCGCTGCTCATTCCGATCCCTTTCGCAACCAGAGCTTGCATTTTGGAGTCGAAGGACAGCGTCTGATCGACTGTGTGTAGCCAAACCGTGGAGGCCTGATCGGACAGAGAATCCTCCAAGTCTTCCATGAGAGTCGGCAAAGCCCACCGTCGTAAGTGCTCCGCCACCATAGCCACCAGGGATGATATCCACTCTTCTCTCGCACTGTATCCCAGGAACTCTTCGTCCAACATCGGCTGGAGAAGAGCGTCCACTACCGCTACGTGTTGCTGCGTGATCCTGTAAGCTAGAGCGAAGACGAACTCTGGCTTGTGGAGCCACTTCTTGAAGTGGACCTCGGCTTTCGCTGTTATCGGATGCACCAGCTCTTCGATCGACCACAGTGCCTCGCGAGGAGCTGGAGTCTTGTCTCTATATCCTCGAAACTCACGACGCCTCCGCTGGATTTGCCCGGCCTGGAACCTCGAGAGCGAGACAAAGCTCTCGCGGAACTTTCTCTTGGCGTCGCCTTGGAGCTGGAGCAGCGGGTGTGATTTGGCTTGCTGATCATCCCTGTCGCCGGAGATGGAGAGTGGAGGCGGCCAGCCTATGGAAATGACGATGGAGCGATAGTCCGAGATTACCACTGGCCGGAGAGCTGCTGCTGCTCGATCCACACGGACGTCCACAGCGGAGATGAGACGATCCCATTGCGGCTGGCACTCGACGATCTCGCCCATCAACTTCTCGATCGCGGCCAGGGAATTCACAGCCGAGATCACGAACTGTCCAGCCTGAAAGGAAAGAGTAGTGGAGTTTTAGCCAGCGATCGCGAAATAACTCGTAAACAAAGATCGCTACTCGCTAAAAAATCTATGTGAAACTAGAGAGAGCTACAGTGCTATCCAGCATTGGCAAAAGAACTATATGATCCAGGGAAGAATTCGCGTACCTGAGAAGAGGGAGATCCAGCAGCTCCTCGGCTCACGACCGGCGTGGAGGACGCCGCCGCGAACACTCCATCCTCCAAATCCCCGACGAGCCTCTCGAGCTGGAGCACTGCATCGACATAAGCCCTAACTTGGGCGACGCGCGACACTTCCTCCGCCAGATCGCTCAGCTCCCGCAAGAGCTCCGGCTCCGCCCCTGGCGGCGACGACGACGACGATCGCTCCTCGCAGAATCCACACAGCGCCTCGAGAGACACCGCGATGGCGTGCATTTGGGCCGATCCATCGGCCGCTGCGTGGCGCGCCCGCGATCGTGCGTCCTGAAGCTTGACCTCGAGCTGGCCGCATTCCGATTCCAGATCCTGCTGCAAGGTGTGGAGGTTTGCGAGATCATTGGCACCGTGGAAGTAGGAATCCAGGAGCTGGGATACTTCCATTTGGGAAGAACCCTAGAACCCTTTATTTCTAGGGCTCTTATTGTCCTTCTCCTCCGTCTTCTCGCCGGGGCCAAGAGGTATGTCGCTATGAGCTCCTATAGCTAGCTTGTTTCGTTCATAGCTTAGCTCGCTGGATCAAGGCATTTTTTTTCTCTCGAAATGGTGCTGCTCGATCAGGCATTTTTTCCTCTTCATTCTTTTGCTCTTCGCTCTCGCTGGATCAAACAGTTAGCTGTGGTATTGTCTTCGCTCGATCAAGCCATTCTTTTGCTCTTTTCTTCGTGTGCATTGCTTGTTTTTCTTCCATTTTTTCTTCTTAGCTTTTGAGCTGACAAATCTTCTCTTTTTTTTCCCCCATAGCTAACTTGTTTCGATCAAACAGTCAGCTGGGATTTTTTTTTGTCTATCTTCGCATTTTCTGCTAATCTCTTCGTTCGATCAAGCATTTTTTCCTCTTTAGCAGTGGCATTCTTTTGCTCTTTTCTTTTGTGTTCATTGCTTGTTCTTCCATTTTTCGTCGTAGCATGGAGTTGACAAATCCTCTCTTTGCTACCAGGAACACATGTTTAATTCTCATGCTGTGACAAAGTTCCGCAGCGTTCTCTCGTCGGCATCGAGGAAGAGAATTCGTCTTCATGAATCTCCTCGACAAGAGCCCTTCAAACAGCTCCTTTCGCCACTGCCGGTATTTATTCCCAACGCTCACTTCTCGCGGAAGGCTTTCAAAGAAGCTCCTGCCAAGGAGAGATCTCCAAATGCCTCCGGACCGCGGCAGTACCCGGAAGTTCACAGCCAGCTCCGAATGAGAAACTCAGCTGCTCGGCCAGTCGAGGAAGACGAGCTCGGCTTTGAAGAGCAGGCCGAGGGTGAGATTTACGTCGATCAACCAGAGGCCTACGTTCCCGTGGAGGCTCGTTTCTTCGCGCGAAGCGTCGACTTGAGAACACTCGCTCAAGAGAAGTCACTCGACATTGCGGTTTCACGAAACCACTTGATCATCCGGCTCAAAGACGCTGCTTCTTCGAGTTCTCCCGCTGCCGAGGTGACTGGAGTTCCAACCATCGATTGCTGGAACGACGAAGGCTACATGGTCATCTTTAACTATGGAACCGCGGTGCTCTTCAACGTTGCTCCAGGAAAGGAGGAGGAGTATCTCAAGACAGTGAAGCAGCACTCCAAAGGCGTGTTTGACGAGCCAAACCGAGACAACTACTGTGTGGTAGTGAGGCCAACTTTGGATAAATGGAGCGAAGGCTCGGTGGACAGGATCATGGTGAAGGAACTCGACGTGAACAGCATCCGTGTGGTGGCCGTGATATTGAGCCAGAGCATCGCGCTGGATCATTACACTAAACAGATCGACGCCATGCTGAAATCCTTCGACGATCTCAACTTCATCATGCAGCAAACTGGGACTTTTAATCTCCAGCGGCGTGAGCTCTTCAAGCTTGTCGCGTCCGTCAACACGGCTCTCGCGGAGACGATCCTCAAGGCTGGACTGTTGGAGAGGTCCGACGTAGCCTGGCAGAACGCAAACTATGATAGCATCTGGGCCTTCATGCGCGAAGAGTTTGAGCTCGAGGACAGGTTTGAGAGCCTGGAAAAGAAGACCGGGATTATCCAGCACAACGTAGCGTTCTTCCTCGACATCCTACAGAACCGCAAGTCGGACTCCCTGGAGTGGATAATCATCGTTCTCATAGCTGCGGATATATGCGTGAGCTTGTACGAGATATTCCACGGCACGTGAAGATCTTTATTCAGGTTCGACTTCGAGAGTTTACAAAGAAAAAACAAACTTACGTTTATCTTGGCGTTTCTGAATCAGGTCCCGCGCTTCTGTGCGCTACAGGAAGGTACAGATGAATTCTACTCTTGAAACACTACAGGTTGTTGATATTGTTTTGCCAGAGGTCAAAATGCGATCTTTTCGTCGAGTGTTGTCCTTGGTCCGGTGTATGTCCACTTGCCATACACTTGCCAGTAGACGACACCGACTCCAATCGTTCCAACGAGCGACAACGGGGTGTAGTTGAAGCTCTGGATTCCAATGGGAAACTTTGGCGGCAGGCAGAAAAGAATTGTAATGAGAATCCCCCAGAGGCTTCCCCAAGCTCCAAGGTAGACTCCAAAGCCATGTAGAGTATACGGTCCTGGTGGGTGCTTCTTACCGCTCGGTGCGTGCTTGCAGAAGAGAACTATGATGTAAGGTATCCAGGCAGTGACAGTCGACATGGCTGCTATAGCAGTGAAGGCCACGGAGCTCCCGGAAGATGGTAGAGTTGCTAGGAAGGCAATAGCAACAGTGGCAAAGGTGGCGTTCACAGGGACTTTCTCTCGAGCAGTCAGTCTAGTGAGGAAGGCTTGGAAGGGAATGCTGGCGTCTCTAGCCATGGCATAGACCTGTGGAGAAAACGGCTTAGCAGGAAACATCGTGAAGTTTACTTACGCATCGAGCAGTCAGTGTGACGTTGATAATGTTGGCGAAGAACAACGACGTTGCTGCGAGACCCGTGAAGAGGACCGCTCCAACGTTTCCACGTTTGAATCTGGCTTCAAAGCAATCGTAGAAGAGCTGGATTCCAGCCGACTCGAGTCCTCCACCTGGAAAAAGAACTCGATCCCGGCCAAGATCATCTTAAAGTTTACCAGTTGCTGTGTCGAAGGCTAGCAGATTCTCGGGCTTTTGGATGCAGAAGGTCATGATGAAGAGCAGCAGCATATCGATCCCGGCTGTGAGATAAGCGCTTCGTATCATAGCACGGGGACCAGCAATGGCCGCAGTTTTTACTTCCTCGACAATGTGGGATCCGACATCAAAGCCCGTGAGCATAGCCTTGGAGGAAAAAAGAGCAAGCTTGAGAGAAAGAAGTGGCAGAACAGGATCTCACCTGAAAGTAAGGCAGTCCAGCAGCCGCGATCATCCACGAGCTGTGGAGCTCTTGGCCAGGAGCTCTCACGAATTCCGTGAAGACAAACTTGGGGCTCTGGAACT
Source organism: Selaginella moellendorffii (assembly GCF_000143415.4). NCBI lineage: Eukaryota > Viridiplantae > Streptophyta > Lycopodiopsida > Selaginellales > Selaginellaceae > Selaginella > Selaginella moellendorffii. The sequence continues at coordinate 5,258,240 of NW_003314262.1, forward strand.
TGGGACTGATCCCGAGGAGTGTGACACCGACAATGAAAGTCGCAGCCATTTGGAACCAAGCTCCAGCACTGCTCAAGTATCCCAGCCATTTCGAACTGACGACTGACACTCCCAAGTGAGCGGCAAATGCCAATGTGGTGACGAGCGTGACCTTCACAGCAAACCAAGTAAGCATCCCAAAACTTTCTTCTTCTCAAAGCCTACTTGATAGCTGGACAGATTGAAGCCGCCACCCTGCGCTCCTCCAGTGCTGAGAAGTATCATCTTCTGAGCAAACTTCGCGAGAAGGTACTCGTTGAGCGCGGTTCCACAGAGAGCTCCGACCAGGTAGATCCAGCCGACGAGCCACGAAAGCCAGTGCATGCCCGGACAGAGCTGCGCAACCCAGTAGTAGACGCTCCCAAGAGTCGGGAAGGTGGAGTAAACTTCGGCAATAGCGAGCAGCACGCTCAAAGTTCCGAGAGTGGTGACGAGCATTCCCCAGAAGATGACGAGCGGGCCACCATAGCAGTACATGTAACCGTAGTATCCAGTGACGAAGCCGAGCGGGGCGGTGTAGGAGAAAGTATAGGCGAACTGCTGGAAAGGTGTCATGACGCGCCGGTACTCCTGCTTGTAGCCGAGCTCGTTGAGCCGCCTCTCGTCCTCGTCTCCATCGAGCTTTGGATGGCGAGCTCCATCAAGATTTGGATCGCGAGCTCCTCCGGCTTTTGGATCACCAGCAACACCATCGTCTCCATCGAGTTTTATGGAGACGAGCTCGCAGCTGCTCATTGCGAGAGAGGCGGAGGAGGAGCAAGCTACTTACAGAGGTATAGTCTTTTAAGAGTTTCCCATATCGTCCATCTCTTTTCCTTGTTTTTCTTCTGTTCGTACTGGCAGTGCCCATATGGCATGGGAAGAAAAGCCTGCAACGCAATGCATTGATGGTCTGGTAAGGAGCGACAGGAGGAAGTTGATGGCTTCCACTCTGTAAGTTGGTGTGAAACTAAGAGAACTCTACTTCTCTTTTATTCTACTTCCTGTCTATATTCTAAAACGGTTTGACAGGCACAAAATGGTAGTGTATTTTCTCACTTCAGCAGCCACACGCACGGGGCAATTGTTGGTAGAGCTCTTTTCACTCTTCTACAAAGTAAGTGTTCTGTGTTTAGTCTTTGATATTCATTCGCTTTGAAAGAAACTAACCTTCTGATCTCCTCGCTCTCCATTTTGCCGAGACAGATTTCCGAGAGAACGAGATCTTGGTTATATTATCAGAAGTTTGTGCATGATCATCTTATAATCTACTTCCAGTGAGTGCTTTCGTTACAGAAGAAGTGAAAGAAGAACTCATAGCTGCCATGCTCGTTACGAAGAACTATAGAAATTTTATTCGGAACTCCATCTCCAAGCTGATCCATTGTTAGTTTGTCACATCTTGGGTTCCACGTCAATCTGGAAACTACCAGGTCACCTTATATAGTTTGATACCGTGTGTCTCACTCGTCCATGGACAACAAAACGTGATAAATTTCCGTCCTTGATATCCATGTTTTTAAGTCCTTGACGGCACCTCGACGGAATATCCGCTACCCGCATATTCCGCCGCGAAACCGTCCAGGTACAATGCACAGCGCAGCCTCACGTGTACTTATCCCGGATCCCTCGATCCAACGGCCCATAACGTTCCAGCTTTTCTTGGAACTCTTTCTCGTGGCGAAGTTCCTTTTAAACATCACATAAACTTCGATCCAAAGAGGCTATACATCATCGCTCTCCAAAACAGGCTATACATCATCGTTCTCCTTATAGATCACAGTTCTCCCAGGCTCTAGATCATATCCATAGTTCTCCATGGACAGCTCCACCAAGCGAGGAGGATCAGGATCCGCGAGTGGCTTCTTCCAGGACCGCTACTCGGCAAAGCGCCCAAGAGCATCATCGCCGCCGCCACCCCTCGATCCGGAAGAGGGCCTCGTCTCCATCCGCCACGAATTCGGCGAGCACGGCGGCGTCAACATGTCCATCGAGGCCTCCTCCACCTTCACGGTGATGGAGGCCGAGACCATGGCCAAGATGTTCAAAGGTGAGCTCGGACCGGACCGCGACTTCTACATCTACAGCCGCCACTTCAACCCCACGGTGCTCAACCTGGGCCGCCAGATCGCCGCCATGGAGGGCACCCAGGCCGCCTACTGCACCGCCAGCGGCATGTCTGCGGTAGCCAGCGTCATACTGCAGCTGTGCGACGCCGGCGACCACGTCGTCGCCTCCAACCGCCTCTACGGCGGCACCTACGCGCTGCTGCGTCACTTCCTCCCGCGCACCTGCGGCATCGCCACCACCTTCGTGGACGTGACCGACACCGCCGCGGTGGAGCGCGCGGTGGCGTCGCGCGGCACCAAGATCCTCTACGTGGAGTCCATCGCCAACCCGGTGCTCACCGTCGCGGACATCCCCGCGCTGGCTGCCATCGCCCACGCTCGCAGCGCCGCGCTGGTGGTGGACAACACCTTCGCGCCCATGGTTCTCTCGCCGGCGCGGCTCGGCGCGGACGTGGTCGTGCACAGCATCTCCAAGTTCATCAGCGGGCAGAGCGACGTGATCGCTGGCGCGGTGTGTGGCCCGGCGGCGCTCATCCGCGACATGATGGGACTCCAGCACGGAGCTCTGATGCTGCTCGGCCCGACCATGAATCCAACAGTCGCGTTTCACGTATCGGGCAGGCTCGCGCATCTCGGACTAAGAATGCGCGAGCACTCGTCCCGGGCGATGGAGTTTGCGAAGAGGATGAAGAGCATGGGTCTCAAGGTGATATATCCGGGCCTGGAGGATCACCCCCAGCACGAACTTCTCAAAGCGCTGGGGAACGAAGGCTATGGCTATGGCGGGGTGGTGGCGGTGGACTTGGACACGGACGAGCGGGCCAACCGGTTCATGCACTACTTGCAGAACTTCACCGGGTTTGGGCTCATGGCGGTGAGCCTCGGCTACCACGAGACGCTCATGTCGTGCTCGTCCTCGAGCACGAGTAGCGAGCTGAACGAGGCGGAGAGGGCCGAGGCCGGCGTTGGAGCCGGGCTTGTGAGGCTGTCGGTGGGATACACTGGGACGCTGGAGCAGCGGTGGAAGCAGCTGCATGATGCGATTGTGGCGCTCGGCATAGCTCGGAAAGCTTAGCTTGTAAATGATTTGATCACTTGAAAGCTTTCTTGAAGCCTTTCCAGACTTTCATCTTGGCGTGCTTGTGCTTCTTGTGTTTGCCGTGCGAGTAATGGCCGTGTCCACCACCTGAGAGTAAGAATCGAGACGTGAAAACCACTACTGTAGCGAAAAGAATGAAACCATACCCGGTGTGTGACCATAACTTCCGTGCTTTTGGTGAGGAAATGGTGGTGGAACAACCGGGTATCCGTGCGGAGGAGCGGGACTGCCGTAAGGAGCTACTGGCTTGTGATGAGGAGAGCTTGACGATCCTTGCGGATACGGATTGTAGCCTGCCGGAGGATAGCCTCCTGGAGCTGGAGGATAGCCATGTCCTGGAGCTTCATGAGGATATCCCCCAGGAACTGGAGCTGGAGGATAGCCATGTCCTGGAGCTTGGGGATATCCTCCAGGAACTGGAGCTGGAGGGTAGCCTCCAGAATGAGGGGGAGGATATCCTCCAGGAAATGGCGCTGGAGGATAGCCCCCGGCTGGAGGATACGCTGATTCCATATGGCCCTTCTCGTTTTTGTGAGCTTTGTCCTTGGATCCAGTCTGCTATAAGAAAGCAACAAAGAAAGTATGAGTTTTCCAGTATTGTTTCTGCGAAGGATGGTTTTACCGCTTGGCTGAAGTGCATGATCAATCGGAGCTCCCCAGCGTGCCTGGATTATACGTGAAGATCAGAGAAACGAAAACTGGTTTGCGAGATCGACTTACTTTCCACTTCGTGATGACAGTGGCCAGGCATTGTCATCGTAACCCGAGGAGATCACTTTCTCGAGCTGCACCCTTCGAGTTTGAGCAGCACACGGTTTCTCTGAGAAAACTGGAGAAAGTTTTTCGGAAGCAGCAAAGTTTACCTTCCCGTGCCGATGAGATCATCCATAGCGAGCGTATTGCTGTTCCAGACTTGGACATGAAGCTCGCGGAGGCCTTCTATCAATGAGAGCGTGAACTTATCGTTGAAAGAAGGATTTTTCCCACCATCTGGAACGAGAAAAACGAAGAAAAAGTTAGAACTTGGGGAGACAATCCCCCTGAGAGATAATCCTCAGGAGTATTGTCTCTCAAGATCGCAAAAATCCACCAGAAGCGAAGGAAATCTTTCTCACCAGTGTCAGTCTTTGTTCTATGCTTTTGCGTTCCATACTCGACAATCACGTATGGATCCTGCCGAGACAACCACTCCGTGTTCCTCAAGTTCTTGCCGCCAACAACTGGGAAGCAAACGCCGATCAGACCCTAGCAATGTGGGATTTTTCCGAGCTAGATCGTGGATAGTCCTCCCAAATCCTAGAAGAAATGCGATCTTACCATTGATTTCCAGCGGCTGGCCTTGAATCCCATACATTGGAATGCGCACCGCCGCTCGCTCTCTCGCTGACCAAATCACTCACTCCTCTTCTAATTAGAACAGGATATTCCGTAATCTATTCGAATAGGATATTCCGTCCATATTGAGGATAAACCGTGAAAACGTTCCTTCAATGTACGCTTGCCACGTGTTAGACCTTTCTTCTAGCTTAGGTGGCAGATTCGAGAAATTAGGGCAGGGCTAGAACATTTGATGGCCCGCGCTCGATACAGGGGATTGCGGCCGATCTTCTCTTCGATTCGCGCTTCTAGGGCCAAGGCGCCGCTATTGATCCACAGCCGGGGCGGCCACAGCGGCGGCGGCGAGCCCTGGCAGGAGAGCGTCTATGTCGACAGGGATCCCAGTCCCGTTCGCAGGCTTGAGCGTGTTCTTCGCGAGCACAAGATTTGCAAGGCGGCGCCCAGTTGGCTGCCATTCGTCCCCGGGAGCTGCTACTGGGTGCCTTCCAAGGATCTGGCGCTTTTACCCGGCGACGCATACGGCTTCGTGAAGAGTTTGGGGGCAAGCGAAGCGTGCGATATGGTCAAGCGGCTGCGCTTGAATGATTCTCCTCGGCTTCCAGCGGAAAAAGGTTTGCCTTGATTTTTTCTGTGCGATTGCGCTCCTCGCGAATTTGGAGCATGGCTCTAATGATCTCTCTTGTAAATTCACAGTGGTCATTGTTGTCGAGCCTGTAGATCCCGATGATCAATCTGGAGACGCTTAATGTACTATAAAGTGGTCGCATTTTTACAAGTTTTATCTAATACGATTCCATCTTTGTTCTAGGCTCCCAAGCACCTCAGCTGGTGATCCACAGTGTTTCTATCACTATGGATGGTATGAAACGCAAATTAATGCCCGTGCAAACATACTCCTCGAGTCTGATCCCACGCAATTTTCCTTGAGCTTGAGATCATACTATAGACACTCCTTGGAAGCCAAGCATCCATCGTGAAGAAGGTTTTGGGATTTGATATGGCCGCCGTGATCCATCGCCAGGAGGTTGTCTCAATCGTTTCCTCTTCGTCCATGCTGCCTGCACCTGAGCTCACATATAGTTTCGTTTTATGCCTGTTAATCTTAGTGTACTCGCCTTTGACAGAATATTCCACCGTCAATTTTCTGATACCATTATTCAGCATCTGGTGTCATCATGCTCCAATGCTCCAGGTTTATGAGTGAGAGCTTGAGGTGCAGATGTTGCCTTGGTGTAATCATGCTCCAACACAGGCAACGCTTAGAGATCATCAAAAACTTAGCAATGGTGAAGGTGGATATTGCGTCTCTAGGAGGATCAAATTCTCGTTTTTAAGCTCCTCCTTGCCAAGATCTGGCAAGTTTGCCGTGTCTGGCATGGGAATTCCTCTCGCTGGGCAATTCTCAGGCCCTGAGCTGGCCACCATTGCTCGCCACATCATGATCTATCTTATCTCTAACATTTTGTTGTTTTTCCATGTGTACGGGCAGGGCTCCTCCTGGGAGGATCCTGGGCCTGGAATCCGGGCCCAGGGCGCTGCTGGGTCGACCTGGACGGATCCCGGGCCCCAAAGGACTCCCCACATGTAACACTGCTCATTTAATGAATTTACAGCAACAACTCGATGGATGTGGCCGCTTTTGGCGCTTTTGGTCCTTATGCCCTAAAAGCAAACGCGTATTTTTTTTATTGTGATACTAGAAGGGCACAAATCAAAGGCTGTGAACCTTGAGGGAGTGTGGGCCTGGCACAATTGGATGCGTTTGGAGTTGAGAATCCCTATCGTTTTTGGAGAAAACTTTCTTTTAGTGAGGATTTCTTTGATCAATTTGTGGCATTTCTCAAGGAATGCTACTGGTGGATGAAAGTCATGCTTGTGATCAATGCAAGTTGATCTCCACTGGACAGAATGATTACCAATACGCTTTCTAGTCTGGTGCATTGAACGTGGCTGATGCGGAGCTCACCGAAGTCATGGAGAACATCACTGTAAGTATTTCTGCAAGTTTTTCAGCTGAGATGTGCATTGATCACCATTTGATCAAGAGCTTGGTGGAGGCGGAGAGAAACCAGAGTGTGATTGTGGTGCCAGGAGATGGATCTAGGAATTTTAGCTCCATTGCCAAGGCAGTTGACTCCATTCTGGAACAAAACCAGCAAAGAGTGATTGTGTGCATTAAAGCGGGTGTCTACAGGTAAACAGAAAAAGAAATCTAACCTCTCTATTGGACCTTGAACCAGAGAAAGGTTGCCATTCCAAAATTCAAACCGTTTATCACATGGAAGCTCACTCATGATAATCACTCTCGAACTCCACAACCTCATAAAGAAATGACATGAGTCTGCTCAAAACATACAACAGCACCACTGTTTCCATTAACTCAAGGTTCTTTATCACCAAGAACATCACATCCCAGGTTCTTCTCGCAAAATAATCTCAAAGAAATCATTAGTAGAATGAAGCAATTGCTCACATCCATATCCATATCCATGATGAGACGGGGAAGCAAGCTGTGACATTGAGAATCAGCACAGACATGGTGGCCTTCTACGATTGCAACTTTCTTAGTGGCCAAGAAACTCTGTATGATCACAAAGGCCACCATTACTTCAAACAATGTTTCGTGCAAGAAAGCATGGAAGGATGGATTTCATTTTCAGCTAAGGAAGATCTCTTTAAAATAGAATGTCAAGAACTTTTTTATATAAAGCTTTGCAAGATTGCCACCTTGAATCGATTGCTAGCAAGACAAGTGGGATAATTGGATCCCCAAGGCATGAAAATGACCTGTAGAAGCAAGCTCGTATGTCTCCATCGACTTGGAATTGCTCGTGTTCCTTGTAGAAAACAAGAGTGTCGTTTTGCTGGCAAGCTTTTCAAGGCACGCCGGGATAACAATCTGGTCCGTGCCTCGGAGATCATCCTTTGGTCCCGGGACATCTGCAGCGGTGCGCTGGCTGAGGCTCTCAGCGCGCTGCAGTGGGACTCGTCATCATCACAAGGAGACCAATTGCGAGTGGATCTACGACCCTGGCCTCGAGGCAATGAGGCGCTTCAATCCAGAGCTCCTGCTGCTGGACGAGGAAGGGCTGCAAATTCATCCGTGGTCGTCCCGGGTCCTGGAGTTGCTCAACCACGACGAGGACTCGCATTTCAACAGCACCAACTTCTTTGAGCCGCACCAAGTCGCCAACATCCTCTGCACGCTCGACTCGTCGGTGGATGTTCATCACGGCGAGACTGGCGAGGCTGCTGGTGTAGAAACCGTTGCTCAAGGCAGCAAAGAGTATGGGAGGCTACCAGCTGGGATGCCCGCAGAGGTGATCATCGCCACACTAGTCATCTGGTGTGCTCACCGACAAGTAACGAGCCGAGGTGGCCAAGGACGAGCGACTGGATGCTGCTCGAGGCTACAGATATACGGTGGCCAGCAGTCTTCTGACGATGGTCGGGTGGCGATTGCAGCTCATCACCGTGGAGAAGTCGAAATCTTTGTACTGAGCGCCCGCCGGGCCTGAGAGGCACTCGGTTTGATCCTGGTCGAGCGTCTGTTCCTATCAGCAAGCGACTTCTTTGTGTCTCTGAAAACAATACAAAGCATACCTCATTTGAAACGAAGGAGCCATCCACCTTTTAAAGCTTGCTGCCATCTTCCAGTAAGATTTAGCACCATTTCCCTGAGTGACTGACTGGTAAGAAGTAGAAACAAGACAAGCAACTTATCAGAATGAACTGCTAACATCAGCTAACGAGAGCTTGACTGCAGCTAGGCAATTGCCAAAAGTATACAAACCACCAATATGATTTGGTTAACCATTTAGTTATGCATTTGGACTCGTTGCATCAATTGTTGTGCACCGATGAAGAGTGAATCTACTGCAAGTACTACCAATACCTGCATTCACAACACACACACACACAAAATAAAAAAGATCTTTACATAGAACTTTTCAAGCTTACCAATCGACCAAACATTACAGCTCTATAGCCAAATCCCTCCTTAGCAGCTGCTCGACGTTGAACATCAGTCCATCTGGTGGAAATGATCTCTCATGAACACTATAGTAAACTATTGCTTCCTTCATACCCCAAAAATTCGGAGATACCACCGATCCCGGCGAGCTTCAAAGCCTGGGGACCTTCTCGTTCGAATTCCTGACAAGAAAAGAGCTCGTAAGTCTCTACCAAAAGATCAAACTGTACGGCTCTGTACCCCTTCTTCTACGGCATCGAAGCCTCCACTCAGCCAGAAAATGTTCCTATAGCCAGCTTTATACATTTGCTCACAAGCTGCAAGGGATCTGTAGAAACGAAATAATCAGCTCAAACTATGGAGGACAAAGAGCTTACCTCAGTCCCTTTTGACAAGCGACAATTACGTTGGCACTCTTGGGGACTGTTGCTACCAGGTCGGGCATGAATCTCCTGCATAGATATAGTTTTCGCAAATGAAGTCGAAGAAGAAAGAAAGTCTCACTTACTCATTGTATTTCATAAGAGCCAAGCCGCTCCACCACCCTCCTACAATGTTTTGATCCACAGCTTAGCAAACTTGAGCTTTGGCATGGATCAAACTTCTTTACCCATTGCAAAAGTGGAGAGTTTTTTCAGTAGCGCGCCAGGATCCATGTTTTTGTCACTGTCGTAGACAGGAATCCAGACGCTTCCTTTCACCCAAGCCTGGAGAAAAATCAAAAACACGATGACGACTTTAGAACAGGGAAGATTGCGAGATGAAAGCGATCCATAAAAACCACCTTACTTCTTTCACTCGATGGCCGAACATCTAACAATGTGTACTTGGAGAGCTGGACGGCATAGCCGGCTTCTTTGGGCGACAAGGCCTTGATCTTTCCATCTCTCACCTTTCCAAAGCAAAGCATTCCATGAGAAATGGGAACATATAAGAAAACAAAAAGTCTTTTCTCTACCTGCGCTTCCCATCGTTTCTGCGCTGCCGAGAGTTCCTTCATTTGCTCCACTTCGGTGGAACAGCGGACTTGGAGCTGGAAAGAAGAGAATGCTGAATTTTTCGGAGAATGGGGCGTTCTATCTAGGTCTCCTATGATCGTATACTGACCTGACATGGATTTCCTCTCATCCGATTCATGGACACGCGATGGATCTTCGCTCCATCCAGTAATCTGGGGATTCCCAATGTCGCCACCGGAGAAGCTACCAATCCCCCAAATGCCATAGCTGCGCTTGCTAATCATCCATCCTCTTGCTCCCCTCTTTTCTCTCGCGAGCTATCCACAAAAATCCCAAAAAAAATGCCACGTGGCAGCATCGCTTTATCGTCTTTTACAGCCATCTCAACCGTTGAGGATGGGTTGAAATCGACGGCCCGGGCGAGCTAGGGTTCTTCGCAGTCGACGACAATGCTCCGAATGCGCATGGCGGCGTTCGTCGCCGGGTTCGCCACGGCGGCCGCGATCGGCATGTACATGGTCCAGAAGGACGTGCAAACGAGTCACCGGATCCTTGTCGAGCAGGTAATCCCCCTTTTCCTTGCTGCATTGATCGATTTCTTGAAATTTCGCCGCCGCCAGGCCCAGAACTACTACAAGGAGCTGGATTCTCGGCTCTCGAGACTGGAAGGACACAAATGAGGTATGATCTAGCTCCGAGGGTAGAAGAATGCGGCGTTTTTTGGGGAAAACGAGCTAAACTATCCATCCTTCTCTCTGTGAGATTGGTGGCTGAAATAGCTCGTAGAACAAAGAAAGCTTTCTTTGAGGTGATCTATCAGCTTGTCTTCCTTGTTCTAGAGTGGAAGTTTCATGTTAAACTGCGCCTCAACATCCATAGCTTTGCTTGGTCTGCGATGATGATAGCTAATATCTTCAAGCTCAACAGGACAGAGCTTGGATCGATAAGATCCCAGCATGGTGATTACCCCGCTGAGCTGAGCAGCTTGTTCGATTCGATCGATGAGAGTTTTTTCTTCGTATCTTTGTCGAGAGATCCTACCGCGTTGATGATTGAAACTAGAAATCAAGCTCAACAGGACTGAGATTTTTTGTGCTGACAAAATAATCTGAGCGGCCTTTCTCTTTGTTTTGTTTTTGCAGTTTCCAGCGATCCAGCGATTCGGTTCGTTTCAAGTAAGGCAATCGAAATCTTCGACCAAACCATTGTAAAAAATTTTTCTCACAAAATAAAGGATAAAGAAGGATTTAGGGTTTAAGGGGGTTTAGGGTTCTTCCCAAAGGGGAAAGGAAGATTTAGGGTTTAAGGGGTTTAGGGTTCTTCCCTTCGTGATCCGGCACAATGCGGCACCGGGTGGATCACCGGAAGCTCGGCCGAACGGCCGAGCATCGATGGGCAATGCTCAGGTACGTGCCTTGTTTTCTCTCGTCGCATCGCGTGACGCGGCTGTGGATTCGATCTCTGCACAGGACGATGGTCTCGCAGCTGATCGAACACGAGAGAATCGAAACGACCCTAGCGAAGGTAAATTTCTTGGAGAAATGCTAGTGTTTGAGCTTGCTCTTCCAGGCAAAGGAGGTGAGAAGATTAGCGGACAAGATGATCACGCTCGGGAAAGCGGTGAGTGGAAAGAATGTTTTTTCCTTGTCATTCGAGACTGATTTTTCGAGCAATTCAGGGAACGCTCTCCGCGATTCGAAGAGCCGGCGCGGTGCTACGCACAGACGAGACCGTCCACAAAGTTTTCTACAAGCTTGCTCCTCGCTATGCGTAAAAGTTTCTCCAACTCGATCTTTAAGTTTTTTCTCTCTCGCGAAAGCTAACACTAAGATCTTTTTTTCTTCTTTTCCATCTTGTAGAGATCGACATGGTGGCTACACAAGAGTCGTCCAAACTCGCCACAGACTAGGAGATAAATCGATGATGGCTTTCTTAGAGTGAGCAATGGTCGATTGTTCTTCCAGAGTGGTATTGATCTGGCCTTGGTTTCTTCCAGATTTATTGATAGACCCGGAGAACTAAGGCCTCCAAAGCCACCGGCAACTCCACCACCTCCTCGAGAGCCAATTTTGCCGTGGGTCAAGTCGAAGCTAGCTCGCATAACTCTACCTCCAGGACTCACTCGAGCGCAAAAGCCACCCTGGGAAGGCACTCACCAGATCAAGCGAAAAGTCCGCAGTAGAAGGCCCACGAAGAAGGACAAGGCCAGGGCCGCCAGGGCCGATGCCGATGCCGCCAGAGCCAAGTTGAACGAAGCCAAAGCTCTAGCCGAAGAAAAAGACGAAGCCTCTTCACAAAGTTCTCGAGACGAACAGCCCCAGCCAAAGCCAAGCTCAAGTTCAAGCTCATCGAAAGAGGAACAATAAGTCGCGTGAAAACACCGAGACTCGTAAGTTTTTGGAAAACAGGTACGTTTTTGTCAAGAAGCTCTTCGGGACAAAGAAATTCAAGAACTATAGTTACCAGATAATCGGAAGAGCTAGCTGAGACTCAGAAGATCCACCGCCTGTTGAAGTAGCCTTCTCTCTTGGCGTTGTAGAAGGCGCAGCATCCAACCGAATAAACCACGATTAGGAACACGAGCACCACCAGGTTGACGATGGCGACTTTGTGCCAGTCGCGCTTGATGTTGGCCAGGAGCCCCGCTCGGCAAGAGTTGCAGTCGAAGCAAAGCTCGTTCTGGTTGTTGCTCCACGTCGAGCAGTCTGGATCTTCGCCGATGAAAACGTTGGACGACGATTCTTCTTCGTCTTCCTCGCTGGAAGAAGAATCGTAGTCGTACTGCTGGCTCACGTCCCAGAGTGTCGCGTTCTCGTAGCTGTATCCGCACGATATTGGAGGCTTGCAGCAGCCCGACTGCGAGGAAAAAGGAAAAGTTGCATAGGAGAACTCTGGAAAAGAGTAAGTACCTCGAGCGGCGAGAGCGAAGCGTTTTGAAAGGACTCCGAGTCGTGGAACCTGTTCATGCCTCGGCAGACGTTTGAGTCCTGGAGGCAGCTCTTGATCTTCCTCCAGTTGCTTGTGCTGCTAACTTTGCTTTGCAGCCAGGCCGAGTAGTCTCCCAACCGGTACTCGGAGAAGCCAGTGCCGGCCACGGCGTGGCTGGCACCGCGGTTGGAGACGAGGAACGTAAACACTGTGAAGAACACGAGCAGAAGGATGAGTAGCAGCATGAGAAAGAGGTAGATCCACAGCAGCCACGAGACCCTGTAGCAGGAGCCGAGAAATCCCACGAGGGATATCACCAGGATGATAGCACCAATGCTGATGGTTGGCTGCTGGAGAAAGTGCATGCAGTCCGAGTCCCTGTTCGTGGCCAGCCATATACCGATGACGATGATCGGGATGCTAAGCACCACCGTGACAAAGTTGAGAGTTCCCATCACCAGATTGCTGAGCTTCATGCTGGAGGATATCTCTGTCACAGTTCCCGACTCGTCAATACCACCAAATGGAAAGAAAGAAAGAAGTTGCAGGAGAGTCTACCACCGGCATATATAAATACTAGACTTGCTCGCAGATGGCTTCCTGGCTTCCAGGGAAGGCCAACGGCTTTCCGCGCGGTTTTGTGTAACCACGCCTATACAATGGTGTCGAAGGTTCAGTGCTGGATCAAAGTCGTTTCTTCCTGCCCGGCTTGTGGGGATTGTTTCTCTTCTACTGAGCCAAAGAAGAAGAGAAGAAATCCCCACAGCCAAAAGGCGGCTGCCAGGAAGTAGATTGAGGTCAGGATCAAAGCGGTCGACCTCCAATTGTGTAGCTTATCCTGTACGTGTAAGGTTTGCAGTGAGAAAGGCACAGAAAAAATTAGAGCTAACTGACCTCCACTAATCCGACAAGAGGGGAGGAAGGGACGTCCCCAAGAACATGTATTAAGACAGTCGAAGTTGCCATAGCTAACGCTCGCAGTTCTTGAGGCACACTTTGTAGATTTAACTGATTGACAGGGCCCTGCAAGAACACAAGAGAGTGTTGACATAGTGAAGAAAGCACGCAAAATACCTGTGTCGCGAAAAGAAATAGCTCTGCCACAGCGAATAAGAAAATAAACAAAACCACGTTTCTCGACGAGAAGGCGAGCATGCATCCAACTCCTCCAACGATAGTTGATAGCGCAAGGAGCTGCGATCAAACCGGTGCTACGTAAGAAACTGTCAATCGAGTTTGGCTATATACCTTGAATCCGTTCCGTATGGAAGATCCAATGAAATCGAGTACGGCACCTCCCACAAAAGTACCGATAACTCCACACAGCATGGTAACCCCACCAAAAATTAGATCCGCGCTTTTCTGCGAAACCAAAACATCAAAGTCCGAAATGATAAAACAAGCACCAACAAACCATCTGATAGATCGCTTCACCAGCTTTTGGACCCCAGTACGAATAGGCGCCTAACACAAAATTGAACGCGATATACCCTGAAAGTAAAAGAATGTACGCATGAGTTGGAAAGTAGGATCCATGGAAAACGGTACCTAGAACATTGATCATATAAACTTTGTTTTGGAAAAGATCTCTGAAGTCATAAAGGACGCCTTTCAATTTTGAAAGACCAGGTCTTTTAGCTGATCTGCAAGAAATAGGACAAGAATTTAGAATGCTAATATAATTGATACCAATGGCTCACCGTTCACTATTCTCCACCGTGGACTGCTCCTCGTCTATTAATGTATACAAATCTAAACGCGAAGTTGAGCACAAAAGTCGACAAGGCACGCACGTACCGTCATTAGAGTTCGACATAAGATTGATAGGAGCGGAAACAAATCCAAACACCGCAAAGGGGAGCATGATCAAAGCCTCCAGGAAAAAGGCTGCCCTCCAATGCAACAAGGATCCAACCTGAAAGTACTGTAAGAACATGTTCCTATACGAGACTCCAGGACAACATACCACACCCCCAAACACGTAGCCCAATGCCACTCCAACCGGTATGCACATGTAAAAGTACGAAAGCCATCTACTTTTCTGCATCAACCGGTGCTTAGAAACAACATCACAAAACTTATAAATCTTACTTGTTCGGGGGGAGCATAATCGTCAATGAATGGAGCTGCGAGGCTGACGAACGAAGCTTCTCCCACTCCAACAAGCCTGCATTGAGCCAGCAAGAGTGGTCAGCCAAGCAGGACCGAAATAGCGAATTACTTACAGTCTAAAAGATGCGATCGACCAAAATCCCACAGAGAAACCGCAACCAGCAGTGGCAAACGTCCAGACCGAAAGGCCAACTCCGATTAGCCGGAAAGGATTGCAGCTGCAACTCAATAACCAGTAAGTTCGAGAGAAAAGAAAGAAAAGGAAATCTATCACGAAAACTTACCTTTTCGTTAGCTCGGCGAAAATCGGAGACGCGACCAGGAGTCCTCCCATGAAAGCCGACGACAAAACACCATCTTGGAAATTCGAGAGCTTAAACTCACCCCTGAAAAGAGGCTCAAACGCATGAGAAAACTCCAACGAGGAACTCGTGTTCCTTTGCTTCTCACGTACTGTATCCCAGATCCATGCGAGCAAGCCTCGTTTGCGCGGCAAGTATAGTTCCCAGGAGCGCCATTCACGCCATTGCTCGCGATCACGCCGCGGTCAACGTAGTTGAGGAGATTGATGACACAGAAGAGAACGAGCAACCTGGAAGGTAGAAATTTCGCAATCGCAATCGCGCAATGGGTAATCTCACCTCATTGGAGTGAACCATTGGGGCTGCTGCTGCGCTTCTATCGCCATCGCCAGAGCTCTAGCTCTCTCCTCTCAAATAATAAGAGATAGATTTGCCCTAACCCTAGAACAGAGCTTTAAGGGGCAGGGAAATGCTGAAAGTGGTCGCCTTTCCTCTGCGGCTTGGGCGGCGATGGGCATTCCAGGTTCTTCCCTCTCCGATCGTCCAAGAATCTGGCGGCATCCCTGCCGGATCCAGCACCTGGGACACGGTGCGCGAGCTCGGCGATCGCATCATCGCCACGCCCCGGCTCTCGGATCGCATTGACATCTTTGTGCGCTTCGCGGAGGACCAGGTAGGGTCTCGATTCTCCTCGCATTTTGGCTAGAATTTGCGGCCTCCATTCCGGCAGATGCAAAGGAAGTGGCAGGATCTCGCGGCGGCGCGCCCTGGAACCATCCGGAGCAAAATCCACAGGTGCTTCTTCCCGAGAGAGCTCGTTTGATTCTTTTTCTTGTAAGCTTGATGGATTGTCACTTGTCACAGGCGTGGATGGTGCTGATGGTTGCGTTTACCTCTCTATCTACAGACAAGGAATGAAGCTCCTGGCGAAGCTCGAGCCCTCGGAGCAATTTTTCAAGGCGATTCCTCCGGATGCTACCAAGATCAACATCATCCATCCTTCGAGGTACGCATTGCTCGCGTGAAGAAAAGTATGGATGGACAATATAAATAGAAGTTTTTCTTTCTTTGAAAGTTTTCTTTCTTCGAGAGTTTTTCCTTCTTTTTCTTTCTTCGAGGCTTGTTTCTAAGATGGAATTGTGATGTTTCAGCTTGAATTCACGTCTTGCGAGGCGCAGGCTGCGACATCTAGCTATAAGGTCTGTGCTTTTCCATGTCCGAGAGAATTGTTTTTGACACTTTGGAGATGCAGTGGGACTGCTTTTCACAGGAGACTGCTCTATGGTTCGCTCGCGTTGCTTCCTTTCTCTTCGCTCTTCGCGGTTAGCTTTCCTATAATCTTTTTCCAGAGTTTCTTGTTTCTAAAGCGTGAGTTCTGTGGATAGATTGTACCCTTCCCAAACGTTGTCATACTCTGGAACTTCTTCCGAGTCCATGCTCACTGGCGAGCTCTTCAAGTAAGTTTTTTGCGCGTTAAACAGCAAAGCAATTGACATTTTCTACAGGGTAGCAGAAGGCTGCAAGCTCTGGTGACCGAGGAGGAGAAGGCATCGCAGAAAAAAACCAATGCTTGGGTTAGTTCTTCCTCTTCGTTTCATCTGGGTTTTGATTCAAGTTTGTTCGTGGCTCCAGGAATTTACACCCTCCGAGAAGCTCGAGAAACTCGTAGATCGTGCCAATTCATCGAGCGCCGAGGCCCTGAGCAACGAGAAGATCGAAGCGATTTGCAAGGAATTTTGTCTGGAGACCACGGACGTGACGAAATGGAGGGATCACACAAGCAAAATGCTCAAGCTCGCGTGGGTCTAGAAAGAAAATTTTTGCGGACGTAGCAGCCATGTCACTAGCGTTTGGCCACGCTGGATTTTGAGGTGGCAGTTTCAATACGGCCTGAAATGAGATAGCAAAGTTGGTTGGTTGCGTTGCGAATGGGGAATGGTTTTCTAGGGTAGGGTTTTGCGCCACGGATGGATGGCAATGCCCGGCGCCAGGCGAGAGAAGATGATCGCGCGATGATCGTCGCGCGGACGAGGCGCTGTTTTGTGAGATTCTTCCCGCATTTTCGTTCTTGCTCTGGCAGATTCTCTTGACGGGTTTCTTGGCAGTGACGTTGTTCTTGGAGAAGATTTCTTGCCTGGAAGAAGGGGCACGAGATTTCGTAGGATATTGGTGAGATTTCTCTGTTGCTTTGGCCTTGAGCTACATTGGAAGCGTTCTTTCCTTTGCAGCAATGGCGGAAGGAGCACGCTATTGCTTCATTGTGAGATGGCTCGATCCGACGAGTGCTCTGATTTGGAAGTACCAGTTTTTCTACAACACCGCGGATTCTTCCATTGAAATGGTGGGCATGGATGTGTTCACGCTTTTCTTTCTCTTGACATCTTCTTGTTGTCCAGTATGATATTAAGAACCAAAAGATTTTTCTCAAGCGAGTTAGCCATCCGGAGATCCGGTTGGAGCATTTGTATATCGGTGGTACTTTTGTCTTGTATTCTAGGCAGCTTGTAGTCGAGGATTATGGTGACGATTTTACTCGCAAGGAGCTCTCAAATCTGCAAGAAACGTATGCTATTTCCTTTGTTTTTTTATTCATTCTTGTGCACTTCTGGCTAATGTTTCATCCGTGCAGGACCATAGCCGTGATAAAGCCTGATGCAATCGACAATGTGGGAAAGATTATAGACATAATATACAGCAATGGATTCCTTGTAAAGCAAATGAGGATGTGTAAGTTATCATCCCAGCAAGCGGCCCAGTTCTATAAAGCACACGCTGGGAAACATTTTTTCGGGTAAGATCTTTCTTCTACAACATCTACAAACATTTCATTTTTGTGTCTTTCTCTTTCTTTTCAGTCACATTACAAGCCACATGTCAAGTGGCCCTTGTGTTGCTCTGGAGCTTGTCGCGGAGGACGCAATCAGTAAATGGAGGCTTCTTCTTGGTGAGATGGCTGTGTTCGTTACAAGTGTCTGTGAGGAACGTAAAGCTTATTCTAAAGCCGGGTTTTCAATAGACAGGTCCTACAGACAGCGTTGAAGCAAAGGTAAAAGCTCCCAGTTCTATCCGTGCGGAGTTTGGCAGCGACGAGACTAGAAACGCGTGCCATGGATCTGATTCTCCTTGTGCAGCAAAGCAGGTGTGAGCCTCGACTGAACTCCAGCATTGCTGATCAGTGTTTGTGGCCTTTCAGGAGTCAGACTTCTTTTTCAAGGACAAAAACTTGGGATTTTGCGCAAAGCTGAAACATTGTACCTTATGCTTGATCAAGCCTCACGCTGTTTTTGACGGTAATCGACTCTTATCTCGATTCACAAAAGCTAACCTTGACTCTGGGACTACAGGCTTTGCTGGAATCATCATCGACGCTATTCTCAAGAGATTCGTCATCACAGCCATGGAACTCGTCACATTTGGCCGTCCTAGCGCCTTGGAGTTTTACGAGCTCTACAACGGTGTTTGCTCCGACTATCATGTAAGCATTCTTCCCTTCGACTTAATGACGAGTGCGTTCTTTGCATGCAGGCAATGGCACAGGAGCTGTCTGTAGGTCCCTTCATTGCAATGGAAATATGTTACGAAAGCGGTGATGACAACCCCGTGAACGATTTTCGAGACTTTTGTGGGCCTCCTGATGCGGCAATGTGTAAGGCTTTAAGACCGAGTACGCTCCGAGCGCAGTATGGTATTAACAAGGTAAGTAAAACGATCTTACAATGCGATCTTCTCGGTTTCCTGGCTAACTTGTTCTTATCAACCAGGTGAAAAACGCTATACACTGCACAGATCTTCCAGAGGACGGAGTCACAGAGTGCACGTACGTGTTCACGCACAAGTTCAATCCCACACAGGAAGCAACCGTGTACAAGAACCACAACCTGAGATAAGTAGAGTTAAGAGTCTTCTAACACGAAGCTAGATAGTTTGAAGACGGTCTTGGAATTCTCGTAGGGGGCGGGATGGCTTCGCCGTAGAACCATCCGTCTATGGAGTAAATATTTGCAAGCAAATCGTAAGCTGATGTTTTCAGTGGATCTAACTTAAGTACAGATCGAGCAGCGCTTGCTCCTCGCTGGAGATCGCTGTAACTTCGGCAGGCTCCCAGGAAGCACGTCCACTCCAGAGCTTCCGGGACGAAAGGCATGTTTGCTATGAGATCTCTTGCGTAGCTCAAGTGGCCGGATCGTCCCAGGAGATCGATCACGCAGCAGTAGTGCTGCTTCGTCGGCTCCAGCTTGAAATCGAGCTGCATGGACACGAAGCTCGCGATTCCATCGCGGACTTTCCCGGCGTGGCTGCAAGAGATGAGTCCTGAGATGAAAGTTACATCGTCTGGAGCTTCGACTAGCTTCACAAACTTGAAAATTTCGAGAGCTTCCAAGGCATGACCGGTCTGGGCATGCGCTCCCAGGATCGAGTTCCAAGAGAGTATGGACTTCTCGGGCATTTGCTCGAAGAATTTTCTAACCAACGGGACATTCCCAGCCAGAGAATATGCCGAGAGAAGGATGTTCCATGATACGAGATTTCTTCGCGGCATTGAGTGGAACACCTCCATTGCATGCTCAAGATGCCCGTTCTGGGAATATCCCGTGAGAAGAGAGTTCCACGAGACGATGCTGTGATGGGGCATCCTATCGAATATACGCTTTGCTTCGCTTATGTAACCACTAGCGGCATATGCCGCCAACATTGTTGTCCAGGAAAACACGTCAGCGGCATCTTGGAATCTCTCGAACAAGACACTGGCATTTTCCAGATGCCCACCTTGGGTATATCCCAAAAGCATCGCGTTGAAAGATACGTTGTTTTGCTCTGGCATCTCGTCAAAGACGCGTTTCGAGTTCTCTAGATTCCCGCAACGGGAATATGCCCCCACCATGGCATTCCACGCCACAGAATCCCTCTCGGGCATCTTTTCAAACAGTGCCTTAGCCCCAAGGATATGCCCTGCTTGGGCATAGGCTGCGAGCATCGTTGTCCACGAGACTAGATTCCGTTGAGGCATCCGCCAGAATATCCCCGCGGCACTCTCCACGTTGGCATTTTGGGCGTGCGCATCCAGAAGTGCATTCCACGCCACTATGTCGTGCTGAGGCATATTCGCAAAAAAGTGCTGTAATTGGAGCATTTGCCCAGTGTGGGCAAATGCAGTGATTAGGGCTGTCCACGAAGCAAGCGTCCAGTAGGGCATTGCAAAGAACAGACGCTCGGCAGCTTCACATCGACTAGATCTAGCGTAGAAAGATAGCACCAAATTTAAAGAAACTAGATTCGGAGCTTCGATTTCTCGCGCGATCGCCATCGCCCTCTCCAAATCCCCAATCTGGGCATAAGCAGCTAGCATCGTATTGCACGCAACCGCGCTTCGCAGTGGGATCCGATCGAAGAGGGCCTGGGCTTCATCGAGGTCGCCGGCGCGGGCGTAGATCGAGATCATGATCGCCCACGAGTAGATATTGTTTTGGAGCGCTTGATCATCGAAGACCTTGCGGGCATCTGCTACGCTGCCGCATCGGGCATACATTTGGATTAGGCTATTGCGCAGCAGCACCGAATCGCACTGCCAGGATGGAATCTGGGCGTGGAGCTGGATCGCCACCGACAGAGCCTGGCATGTCTGGATTTGCTCGAGGCAAGTGTTCATGGAGCCATTCAATGCCTAGAGGTCAAGCGCTCGATTCCCGGGACAACCAGCGAGAGCGAGACACGTACACGTACACACGCCTACGCCCTACGTTCGAATCCGGGCCACTTCGTCTAGGCTATGGCTATGGCTACCGCCAAGCATTGGGGTCCTCCTGGCGCGCTCGCGGCCGCGATGGATCTCTTCACCAAATCCTAACGACGCTCCTCCGGGACGATCCCACTGCTCCGCCAATTCGAGGCAAGTTCTTCCAGATCTCTCACCAGGAGAAAGAGGGCTTTGTCCCACGAGGAAATGTTGCTAGAAATCTGAGAGATTTCGTCATAGCAGCCGAGAAGAAAGAGAGAGAGAGCCATGATTCCGGGCCTCGCGCAACTGGGTCCAAGGAGACGAAGCAATCGCCAGCAGCAGCAGCAACAGGAGCTCGAGCAGCAGCAAATAAATTCGCAAGAACATCGTTCCAGGCACTACCACCACCAGCACCACCATCACCATCACCACCACCATCATCATCACAGCAGACCAAGGGCCTCTACACGATTCCAGGTTCGTTCTTTCTCTCGATTCTTTCTTTTCTTTGTTTCCATTTGATATTAACTCTCCTTTTCCAGCATGGTGTTCTTGATCCACCCTCGCAAGGAACTAACACCACCACCAGCGAGACGGCCTCGTCCAGCCGCCCAGTGGAGCCTTTGTACTCTCAAACAAACTCACACGACCGACTCTTTCGTGCCAGGCTACCATTTCTACTCCAAAGACGCTCCGAGAGCGAGGCTCACAGGGCAGCTGTCGAGGCTCGCGGCCGTTTGGACGAGCGATTGCGAGAAGCTACATTCTTGGGCAGAAGGTAAATCACACTTTTGTGTTTTCCTGATGCTTAAAACATCTTTTTTCTTCGACTTGTGCTGATACTCAAAACTTGGTTTTTCTTCGTCCAGGAATCCCGAGAACTCGCTGCCAAGGCTGGCGCAGTACTACTTCAACGCTCTCTTCTCGGACGAGGACGAGGAGAGCCTCGTCTGGGAGGACGAGCGCGAGTGGGAGGCGAGCTTGACTGAGTGGCTGGCGGGGAGAGTGTCCGGGTTTCGAGAATCCTGGCAGCCCGAGTGGATGAACGACTTGCCGGCGTCGCCGATCCAGGGGCTGAGCAAGGCGGCAGTGAACGCTCTTCCCAGGGAGATTTACGGCCAGAAGCGATCCAGCAAGTGGAGATCGAGCAGCAAAGGTCCGCAGGAAGAACAGGTGGATTGCTCCGTGTGCCTGGAGCAGTTCTTGGCGGGGCAGACTTTGCTGTGCTTGCCATGCAAGCACAAGTTCCACCCGGCTTGCCTCACGCCATGGCTGGAGCAGCACGAGCAGTGCCCGTATTGCAGAGCTCGCATCCACAGCAGTAGCAGCGGCGCGGGAGGATCGAGCAAAGGTGGTGACGAGTTTGAGGATGATAATCTCTTGGCTTGGCTGGAAGCGTTCGAGACTGGAATGTCGAGGATGAGGTTCACTCCCAATGGCAGCACCCGGTAATCCAGCGAAAGCTTGTATATACTTAACATTGGAAAAATTCCAAGAGATTTGATGCTATGATAAGGATTTCTTGGACAGTTTCGCATATGATACCGATTTCTTTGACGAACTTCACGTAGACTTACACGTTTTTGTGGCAGTTAGACAGATTTGATACAGGATTTATTACGTAGTGTTTCTGTCAATGCCATCGTCAAAAAAGTTTGAGTTTGTGACTACGTTTGTGTCAAGTTGCTTGTCAACCTTTTTCCTCCTGCGAGCTTCGAATTCCTCGAAACCATCCATCTGAGTATATGATCCAGCATTAGAGCCTGGCTTTCCAGAGAAAATCGAATTACCTGATGAAGATCTTCCACAGTGATGGGATTGCCGTGAAGCGACAGAGTTTGCAAGGCGCTACAGCTCTTCAAAAGGGAGCTCGGCAGCTGATTCCACAAGAAAAAAAAACGAGTTTTGGAAAGGAAAAATGGTGAAACGAGTACTCAACTTGAGAGATTTTGTTCTCCGCGAGCACCAGCGTTTTGAGATGGCTTAGATTGCTCAGTGACTGTGGCAGCTGCTCGATCCTATTTCCTGAAAAAACAGAAAGAAAGCTCTCAAGACTATCAATTTCTTTTGTTGTTACGTACCACTTGCTTGGATTTCTTCGAGCGAGAAACAGCTGCCTATGGATTCTGGGAGGACTTTCACCTGGTTTTGGCTGATATCGAGAATAACCAGCTAGAAAAACACAAAGGAGATGGAAGAAAACGCTTGTAAGTTCCCATGCAAAGGATGTAATGTGACAAACTTACGTTTCGTAGGCTTCCCATGGAGCTCGGCAAAGAGGACAAGTGATTGCTTGCAATAGACAAGCGTTCCAATCGCACCAAAAGCCCAACTGCGTGTGCAAACGGATGAAGAACGAAAAAGAAAAGAGAGAAAAGAACACTCACTCTCGTCCGGGAGCTCGGATAATTGATTTGAATCAAGAGCGAGCGTTTTGAGCGACGTGAGCTTGACGAAAGTTGAAGGGAGCCTTGTCAAGCTGTTTTCTACAAGGATCTTCAGGTGTAATTGGAACAAATACAATGAAATGCAAGGAGAGAAAAAAAAAAAGAAAGCAGAACGAAAGGAAAACGAAGATGAAAGTTACCAGTCTTTGGAGATTGTGGAGGGAGTCGATGCCAAGCGGAAGCTCACCTGGAATAATGTAGCATCATATAAGTTGGAAGATAGAAAAATGAATCATTCGAAAAGGAAGAAGGAATGACGATGGTGGAACTTGGAAGACAGAAAAACAAACCGGAAACAAGGAAGTAAGAAACGAACCTATCTTATTGCAAGACGCATCCAGAGTCCTGACCACCTTGGCGATCTCGAAGACTTCGCTCGGGATTGACTGACCCAAAAAAGGAGAAACAAATCAGTAAAGTCATACCAAGAGTCCTCGACATCAAATCGACCCGAAAAGAAATGGATCAAAAACCTTCAAACGCGAATCTCGAAGGCCCACAATTCCCGTCGCCTTCCATTTGACTGCCCGCTTTCGAATAGCGCCTTTGCTCGAGCAGCAGCCCATCTAAGCCTAGCGAAAAAAAAAAAAACACTTGAACTCTCTCCTCGCGAGAAAGCTCAAAGAAGAAGACCCCCCAATACTTTTTCCCCTCTTTGCCGAGTCAGTCAGCTATAGCACACACGCACGCCGTACACACGCAAAATTGTACGGTAACTCCTCGTGAATAAGTTGTCTTTGACAGGGACGCTTTTATAGCTTGGCGTTGATCCATGGGGGACCAATTCTCCCCAGAGAATTTCTTCGTCAAGCTTAGCACTGTGAAAACTGCTAAAGCCGAGGAGGAGACCTTTCTAAGTGGTCACGGGCGAATATTGTTGACAAACCTTCCAGCTCGTCATTTAAATTCCCAACAAGCGAGAGTTTGTTCTTTGTGCGTTTGTCCCTGGAAAGATTTGCGAGTCCTCCTGTGTAGTCTCCTTTGTTTCATGGACGTGGCTAGAGTGGCGCTCTTGGGTGTTGCTTTAATGCTCATCGTCGGTAAGTCTCGAAGCGATCATCTATTTGGGTGATCCATTCTCATTGTTTCTTGATGGTCCCAAGGGATTTGCGAGGGAAACGAGTGGTGCATTGCAAACTCGAGCATTCGCAGCTATGCGTTTGAAGTGGCTCTCGGGGAAACATGTCAGAAGATCGACTGCTCGGCCATAAGAGAAGGAGGGGAGTGTTTCTCCCCAAACACACTCCCCTGGCATGCATCATACGCCTTTAATCTCTACTTCCAAAATAATGGGAGGACTCTGGCTGCTTGCCACGCTCTTGGAATGATTGTCCGAGAATACCCAGGTGACACATTACATATTCTCACTCCTTTGCATATAATATCAACCTTTTCGTCTTTCAGTTCCTCCTAGTGAGAGCTATTGCCACTTTGCAAATGCCAGCATTTCTTGATCTGCCCACTTATTATATTTTGGAGTATATTTTGTCATATGCTTGCATCCAAACGCTTCAGTTTTTGGAGGACTTCCTATCTTGAAAGAAAACTCCAATAGTATAATACTTAATTCTCCCCTGCCAATTATTCATAGATTAATGATGGTTCTGGCAGTATCTAAAAGCATATTTGCTAATGCTTAAATTAGAGTAGTAAACAAAAATAAATTATTTTAAAATTTTATCAATTAATACTTGTTATCAATCAGTATTTCATGAATGAAAAATTTGCTATGCGTTGCATGTAGCAACATTTGGTTTGCTTAATAGTAGTGTTATTTTTACTTATTAATCCAATTGATCAAATATTATTTATAATTTATAAACACAAGATTAATCTTATTGCATATAAACCATTAGATGGTAGAATAAAAAAGAATATACTAGAAAGTGTTTAAGAAAGTTTATAAAATATAAACATGTTTATAAATTAGATTAATCTAAATCAATAACAACCATAAAATGGTAGAATATCCAAGCATATTCTAGGTATATCAACTACCATCCCAGTTTGCTTAAGCAAACCAACAATTACTAACAATATTAAACTACTTCTTTGTAAAATAATTCCTATATTTGAATATCTTATGAATAATGTTTTATAAAATACATAAGATAATTAAAAAATTAACTTATTTTATATGTAAAGCATTATCATATATAATAAATTTTTACATTATAAATTTAATACATAATTTTTAAATTTTGGGTTTTATTTATTTTATTTTAAGGGAAGTGAGGTTGAATAATTAAAAAAGTTTAATTAATGATATCTACATTGTTGTTGTTAAACAAATGATCTCTAATATCTGATAAATATATAATCTAGACGACTCAGTAGAGATGTTTATCAAGGGAATTACATCTATGAAGTAGGGGTGGAAGGTAAATGTTTACATTGTTAAGATGGAGATGCTGACTTTTTACAAGTTAGTTATTATTATAATTATTTAATTTTTTCATGGTTTATTCATTTTTATTTTATATTTATTATCATTTTTGAAAGTGAATAGATATTATAAATATTGTAGCGCACGTGGTTTTTACCCTTATCCTATGGTGATTTACCATAGGATAACACCACGAAGCGGAACCTAAACCCTCTTTATGCCATGTGACAGATGCCACATGTCACATGCCACGTGTCCAAAGGACAGTGGTGTGGAACCCGAGGTTTAGGGCCCTGGGCCATTGAACGAAGGACGGTGCCAAACTCCCAAGCTTAGAGCCAAGGAGTGATGAAACCGAACCAAGGAGCAACTCTCGAGCATACAGCCCAAGGACCGAAGGGACAGGAGCCCAGAGCGACTTGGAACAGTCCTAGAGTAACCAATATCCCAATGCCAAGACCAACACGCAAAACGGAGCTAAACAGAGTCTGGCGCTATTTTGGCATACCGGTGGCCTAACGTGAGGATATGGGTGCTAGCATGGAATGGAACTTGGGCTTAGACCCAAGCCAGACGCAAAACAAGGACAGACACGCAAGCGGGAGCTAGACTATGCCTCAGGTTGGTCAGCCATGCCCGACCTACCCATTATCCCTACTA
>NW_003314262.1:5284346-5375726 GCF_000143415.4 Selaginella moellendorffii
CCCCCCCCCCCCCCCCCCCCCTCCCCCCTTGAGGAACACACGCTTTGGGCTTTCACCCCAAGCCTCCCTTAGTATCAGGAGTTAGTCTCTGGGACAAACTCAAAACTTACTAAATATGGAATATTCCTAGATTCCAAATTTGGACACAGGACGAACACCATTGTGTTCAGAACAATCTCTACATTCCATAGATATGCCAAATGAGCAAATCTGGACACTTTCCATAAATAGCATTTGGGACCGAAATGAGACTAACACAAAGGGCATGATAGCGAGGGTGTTTGGCAGATACAGTAAGCTATCATCTAGCGATATTGAGGGACCAATCTCAATATTGCGGGAGTTCTTGATACTAGCAAGTGCAAGCCAATGACAGGAGTTTCTCAAACCAGGCCGAGTATGCTCAGCAAGAAACACATAGGGTTCCTATCTTATGTTTATCCGATTTAAGTACACGATCATTGACCAATTTCTCAACTAGCCCAAGTGGGAAACTGATAATGGGTCCAGCAATATTGACCTCCTGCCATTGTGGTAGTAAGGTAAGAGTGTCCATAAGGACTAGCCGACAGGTAACTTTCAATACCCGAAGTCATATTCGTGACAAATATAAAACTATTTTAGAGAAGATATATATCTAATGATATGAATACTAATAATTGATAAAATTTAAAAAATCACTTTAATAAAAATAAAGTAATAAATTATCTAGATGATTATAAATAAAAACATAAATTTAATGACATAAATATAATTATAGATAAAATAAATTAAAAATATTAATAATTATATTTATATTATAAATATATTTTACAGCTGAGAATATTAATTTTTAAATATAAAATAAAAAATATGAATATATAGAATATGGAAATTAAATACAGAAATTTGCATATCAATTAGCCTAAAAACCCTCTCAAAATAATGAAAGATTATCAAGGTTCTCTTGTAGACATGTCGGGATCTGGTGAAACATCAAGAGGAGGCATTGGTGGATTTGTATATGGTATTAGTTATTCTTGATCCCTTTATACAAAGCGTTTCAATTGCTGCACATGCACAATTTCTAAAGGATCGACCTGTTAGACATCATGCCGAACCTCATAAACTTGTGGTTCAACTTCCACAACACCCAATATAGTCCTTTCCACTAAGCAAGGAGCCTTTTAGATAAATCACATACTGTAAGATAGGGAAAATAAACTAACACCAAATCATCCACTTTATACTCCGCAAGTAGATAATGATGGGAGTTGTAATGCCATTGTTATCCCACTTGTACGTGGTTTAGGTGTTCAGCAAACTCTGCTTGGATAAGTGGAAGAATGCTCATCAAATACTAATCTCACAATCTAGCATCGGCAACTCATGGCAACTGCAAAGGTAAACTTAACTCCATTGGTAATATTGGATCATGACCATATAAGAGTTTATATGGTGAAGCGCCAACAGAACTTTACACCCCTATGATATATGCATACCAAAGAGACAGCAAATAACCATCCCAATCCGAATGCTGAAAGTTCACATACTTTGCAATCATCTCTTTGAAAGTCCAAATAAACTATTCCACCAAACCGTCTAACTGTGGATGATAAAAACTTGTGAAAGTATGGTGTATCCCCAACTAAGACTCAAAAAATGAAATGCCTCAAACATAAATGCGGGATCATTATCCAAAAGAATCTGCTCTGGACAAAAATATTGGAACACCACTCGATTGAAAAAGTATTCAATAGTAGTTGTAGAGGCACTAGCAAGAGCACCAACTTCCACCTAACGAGTCAAATAGTCAAAAGCAATAATAACATATTCATTGCCACCAGTCGATCGTGGAAAAGGTCCCATAAAATTAAACACCACCAACTCAAATGGACGGGAAATTGCAATTGACTCCAACCGTCCTTCCGCGGCACAAGTGGGAGTATTATGAGCTTAGCTCCAAATGCATCTATGCACATACTAGATAATATCATGTCACATGTCTAGCCAATAGAAAGACTTGTGCAGCTTCTCAGTCACACGACAATATCCCATATGCCTACCTAGAGTAAAAGAATCATAGTAGGCATGGAGAAACCATGGAATAAATATGGAATGTACCACCAGCCATAAATGATCATCAAAATCCGTTTCCACAAAATAAAAAAAGCCATCTTCAAGGTGATATTGAGAATATAAATGCCGGAACAGCAAGTTATTAGCAAGTGATGCAGGATTCTCAAACCCTTCTCGAAGCCTTTGAATCCATGGCTCAAGTTTTTGAACCTCGCGAATTTCATCAGGAAAAGGTAGATCTTGCTCTACACCTTGTGGACATTAAACATTAAGTACAATAACCATCGATAGCACCAACTTCCATCTAGCGAGTCAAGTAGTCAAAAGCCATAATAATATACTCATTGCCAATAATCGATCGTGAAAAAAGTCCCATAAGATCAAACGCTACCAACTCAAACGGATGGAAAATTACAATTGACTTCAACCATCTTTCTACAGCACGAGAGGGAGTATTACAAGCTTGACACCAAATGTAGTGATACACATACTAGATAACATCACGTTGCATCTTTGGCCAATAGAAAGACCAACATAGCTTTTTGGTCACATGACGATATTCCATATACCCATCTAGAATAGGAGAATTATGGTACGGAAAAACCGTGGAATAAAGATTAAAGGCACCACCAGCTGTAAATGATCATTATGATCCATCCCCACAAATAAACAAGACTATTTTCAAGGTGATATTAAAAATGTAAATGCCAAAATGGCAAGTTATTAGTAAGTGATACAAGATTCTCAAACCCCTCTCAAAGCCTTCAAATCCACGACTCAATCTTTTGAGCCTCACGAACCTCATCAAGAGAAGTAGGTCTTGCTCTATACCTTGTGAACACTAAATGTTAAATACAGAA
This sequence comes from Selaginella moellendorffii, assembly GCF_000143415.4. Taxonomy (NCBI): domain Eukaryota; kingdom Viridiplantae; phylum Streptophyta; class Lycopodiopsida; order Selaginellales; family Selaginellaceae; genus Selaginella; species Selaginella moellendorffii. The sequence goes on from NW_003314262.1 coordinate 5,287,265, forward strand.
ACTACCAATAACACATAATCCTTGTCTAGAAAATTCACAGATGTTGGAACAATAGACTTGTCAAAAACATAAGAAGAAAGTGAAGAAGAAAGAGGAGTTTAAGAAAGGGCATCAACATTAGCCATAGAACTCCCCAAGTGATGAACAACATCAAAATTATATATTTGAAGCTTCAAAGCACACTAAGCAATATGACCAACCAGGTTTTTCCACTTCAATAATGAAGTAACGGTAGCATGATCACCTTTTAGTAACATTCGAGAACCATGTAAATATGCATGAAATTTCTTAAAACCCCAAACTGCTGCTAAACACTCCTTCTTTATCATGGAATAATTCACCTTTGTTGATTGTAATGTATAGTTGATGTATGCAATGGGATGGTGCTGACTAAATACACTCGGGCTCTTTTGCATCAACACACCTCCAAAACTAATATCAGAAGCATTTAGGTGCAAAATGAAACGTTAAGTATATTAAGGATATGCCAAAACCGAAGGAGTTGTTAATAGCTTTTTGAGATCCATGAACGCCCACTCACAGTCTGCAAGCCAAATGAAACACGATGTTGATGACTTTAGCAATGCTTGCAATAGTGTAGTGCAATCAAAAAAATTATCTACAAAACAACCAAGATATTGCACTTGCTTAGAAAGTGCTACATTTCATTCATACACTTTGGAGTAAGAAACTTTAGAATAGCCACAAGTTTGTCAGAATCAAGTTATAAACCCTCATAAGAAATATGATACCCAAGATAAGATATGTCCTTGGATCCAAACACACACTTCGACCACTTTAGCTTTAAACCAACATCCCGTAGCTAATACAACACTTTATGAATATCACGAATGTGTTCCTCATATGTCCCCTCCGAGTGGATCAAAACATCATCAATGAAGTTAGCAGTCACTTCTAGCATATTGCAAAGAACCTCGTCCATTATTCACTAGAAAGTTGTTGAAGTACTGTTCAAACTAAATAGCATCACCAAAAACTTGTAAAAACCAAACAGTGTATAAAAAGAAGTCTTAGAAATATCTTCTTCGGCCATCAGTACTTGCCAACACCCAAAAGCAATATTTAACTTGGTGAACCAACAACTTCTCCCTAAATGATCCAAAAGATCAACAATATGAGGAAAAGGGTACACATCCAGGATCGTCACTTCATTTAATGGACAATAGTCGATGCAAAAACGAATATTCCCATTAGGCTTCGTCACAATATGAGGTTCACATACCCAAGGACTCCATAACTTTCAAATAACAGCCTTTTCTAACATTTCCTTGATGTTTGCATGTAAAATCATGATCTCTTTGGGTTACTAATGATGAACAAGAACCTTAATTAGACGAGCATTCCCGGTTGGAATCAGATGATATATGGCAATCTTGACCCCAGACAATAGATCAAATTCAAAGAGATTAGCATACTCCATGAGCCAGTCAACTATTGCAATACAAAAATTGTTGGAGGGATCGGAAAAGGGAAGAGCAAAACAAGACAGAAACATAAAAGGAAGTAGTGGGGAGACAAAAGTAATTAAAGTAAAAATAGAAACAAAAGAACAAAAAGGTATAGAAATAAGAGGAATAAATGAAATATAAAGAAGTATGAAATAAGCGGGAGAAGCCTCAAAGTCACATTTGGTATGATTGCACTACAACCAATCCATACCAAGGATGAGGTCAAAAGTTTGACTCAGCACCACCCACAATAACTACAACTCAAGCTTGAGATCGCCCACACACACAATTAAGTCCGCCTCATCTCGTGCACATGCATGTGTATAGCCGTTGCCATAAAGAATGAAAACTCACTCTACTGCACGACACAAATGTAAACAACAACGTGTGGCAATAGGTTGAGCAATAAAAAATAAACTTGAACTTGTATCAACCAACACGGAGAGAATAATAGAAGACCTCTTATTATAAAAATGAGCTTGGAAAGTAAACATTAGATGAACTGGTGCCGAGTGAACCCCATGATGATACTCCCAAAAAAAAGATGGAGGGGTCATTAACTTATTCGCACAAGGTCCCACCATTAATCGTGTGACTCCTCGTTTCCTGGATACATCTCAATGTCCAAACCTTCCATTACAGTAGCACTAATAGAACGTTGTTGACACCAAGGTCTCCACCCAGAAAATGGAGGTTGCCTATCTGAAAAACATCGATAACACCGATAAGTGTGACAAACTTCATCACACACCCAATAGTGAACATCATGGCCACAACCACGTCCTCGCCCTTGTCCTTAAACTCGAGTAACAACAACATCAACCTCCATTGAAACAGGACCATCGCCCATAGAAAGTGGAGCTGAAGGATGTGCAGCAAGAAGTGGAAGATGTGACATCTCATAATGTTGTGCCAAGCGAAGAGCATCGTCAAGGGTGGCGGGCACAAATGCATGCACAAAGCCGACAAAATCTTGACAAAGTGTTAGCCACAACATTCCTAAATTGATCTAATCTAACATATTTGGCTCCGCACAAAGCAAGAAGCTTTGGAAACGAATATCAAATTGCATTACTAACTCAGATAGCCTTTGATGAAAATGATGCAATTGTTAAAAAGCATCATCACAATCGTTAGCACATTTGAAGACATCCAGGAGAATACTCCAATCCCCACAAGTGGCTACACTCAAACCATTATACCACTATAGTGCTGTCCCTTCGAGACATGTGGGAAACTCACACAAACGTTAAGCATCATCCCAAGAATGATATATGGCAATCATCGTAAAGTGATTGAACTAATAATGCATAGGATTCTCACGAAAGAACTCCGGCCAAACACAAAGATTGGCACTAAGAGCAAGAGGAGCTGTACCACGTGCTGTGAATGCTACCATCAATTGAGTTTGGTTGTTCAATTGCAATCGCATAACATCAAGCAATTGCACCAATTGCTGCTGCAAAATCAAAGGAGGAGGAGATTGTTGTTCTGCCATAAAGATAAATGAAAAAGAAAGAGCAAAATAAAAGAAATGAAAAAAAACTAGAAGGAAAGGGAAATTTAAATAATGGAAAAGCTAGATCTAAACTAAAATCCTAAAAGAAAAGAACAAAAAAAAGGAAATGGAAAAAGTTAGATATAACCCAAAATCTCAAATCCAAGCACTCATTAAGGATAATGAAAAATGCCCCTCAACTCCACTACTGTGAATGTATGAAATATAAAAAGGGAATACAAAAAGTGTGTATATCAATTAGCCCAAAAACCCTAGTTTATATATAAGAGTGAGTGGTCCAGATTAAAACTAATCCGACAGCTACCAAAATCTCACTACACTAATATTAATATATGGCATTATAGCCGTACACTTGGACCTCACATAATAATAAATTATCCCATTATCTTTAATATATTTCAATATTATTACCTTATATATAAATATTTTATAAATTATTATTACTGCTATTAAGAATTTTACTATAAATGAATAAATATTTAAAATTGAAAACTTTAAGATCTAATAAAATTCAATTATATTATGTTATTAATCTTAATTTTAACTTTATAATTCTGGATAATAAGTTAGTTAAAAGTTATTACTTTCTTTTCCATTCTTAACATATATTACATCTGAATAATTTGTGAATGGGTGTAATAGCCAGTGGAGAAGCATCTAAGTGAGTCATTAATAGGTTAAAGGAGGATCAAAAAATCAAGTTTTGGAGGAGAATATGGTGCAATATATCACATAAAATTTAAAATTTTACAACTACATTTGTAAAATAATATATTTTATCTTTACATAGGAAGTCCCTTCAAAATCTAGAGCTCTTTATGACAAAATATATGCCACTACATAACGAATTAAGAAATGCTAGCATTTGCAAAGTGTCAATAGGTATAACTATGAGGAATTTGAAACCAAGTAGTGTAACCTTCCTCCACACTCTTGGGGTGTGCTGCCATCCTGGCGTTATGGAGGAGGCAAGGGAAGATTTTCCAAAACATGAGTAGTAACTATAAAATAAACACAGATGATCTTTATAGTGGATTGCTGGGGAGAGGCAACATTTGCCATGGTGGCAAGCATGCCTTTCCTGCTTGACTCAAAAAGTGTGGATGACTCTCTTGGGGAATTGTCAAGAGTGGAACAATAAAGTTGTGTTTGATTCTCTGAAGGACATTGAAGACGTTTCCTATTATTTTTTAACTAAGTATTAAAGTAGACAAAATTAGTTAAAGACTGAAGTCCTATTATAAAAAGAAGGCATTAAATTTGATTGATAAAAATTTCAAAAGAAAACAATATAATTCATGCTATTGATACTAATTAACAGTTAGAAATTTGGCCATCTTCAATAACACTACCTCTGGCAACATATTTTGATTTTGTAAGGATTAATATTACTTCTACAAAGTCATTATTAAATCAAAGGTGGTGTCATGACTATCTAATTACAAGATTTTAACAATAACAATCCGTCCGCTCTTTGCAAAATGAAAGATGCAATAATTATTAACAGTATATTGATAAATAAATCCTCTCTTTTTTTAAGTCTCAAAATTCAATGCACTCGAAGTATAAAGATTGGTCATCAAAATGTAGGCAGCACAGTCCTCATCCTCCATCTCCTTGAGAGAATCAAAAGCAACCTTGGCAAACTCCACATTGCCCCACTTGTGACAATTCCCCAAGAACGTCATCCACACCTTTGCGTCGGGCTGGAAAGGCATGCCCGCCACCATCGCAAACGCCTCCTCGAGATGGTTGCCTCTCCCCAGCAAATCCACCATGCAAGTGTAATGCTCCATCCGCGCCTCCATTCCATAGTCACAGCTCATGCTCTGGAAGATCTCCCTCGCCTCCTCCACAAGCCCGGCATGGCAGCACACCCCAAGAGCGTGGAGGAAAGTTACACCGCTCGGTTGGATTCGCTCCCTTTTCATGGATTCCAAGAGCCCAAGAACGCTTGGAGCGTCACCCTGACGAGCAAATCCAGCGATCAAAGCGTTCCAAGCCACCACCTCCTTGGTTTTCATGGAGTCGAAAACTTGCTTGGCTTCGTGCATGGCTCCACACTTTCCATAGAGATCGATGAGCGAGTTTGCCACCTGGTGTTCTAGCGATGATCCGGAGGAATCGAGAACTTGGCAGTGGATCTCTCGTCCTATTTCCAAGTTGGACGAGGAGACGCAAGCCTTGAGCGCTGCTACGAAAGTGGCCGAGTTTGGACGACACTGATCGACGTGGTGTTCTTGTTGCATCAACGCGAAGAGTCCGAGCGCTCGCGAGGATTGATCGGTTAGTGCGTAGCCGAGTATGAGAGCGCTCCATGAAACTACGTCCCGATGGAGCATTCGATCAAAGGCTCGCTGGGATCCAGGCATGAATCCACACTTTGCGTACATGTCCACCAGCGTGTTCCCGAGATAAGTATCCAAGCTCTTGTGATCTTCCTCGAGCTGCGAGTGGATTTCCAGGCCTCTTCTCAGCGAATTCTTCTTGACGAGCAGAGCTGGACGATCTGAAAGAGATACTCTCGTCCCGGTCTCCATAGATGCGAGGATCGAGCAAGCGTTTAGAGCAGCGATGTATGTCCTAGAGTCGGGAGTGAATCCTTCCTGCCGCATTGCCGCGAAGAGCTTGAGCGCTTGCTCGCCATCCTGTGCTTGCGAGTATCCCATTATCAGCGTCGTCCAAGAAACCACGTCCTTGATCGCCATTCTCTCGAAAGCTTGCCTCGCGAGAGCCATGCTACCACACTTAGCATACATGTCCACGAGAGCGCTTCCCACGAAAACATCCTTCTCGACTTCGCGGCCGAGGGTTTCCTCGAGTTCGCTGTGAAGAGAAACTCCTGTCGAGAGAAAAGCTCTCCCCGAGAAGTTGGAGAACTCTTCTTCACTTGAGAGAGTTTTAGTTCGCTCGCCTGGATCATCGTCGATCTTGTTTCTTTCCTGCTCTCCAAGGACGCCGCAAGCGGTGAAAGCCGCGATGAACGTTCTCGAGTCCGGAACGAACCCCTCGAGCTTCATCTGCTGGAAGAGGCCGAGAGCTCGCTCCGGCTGGCCGCACTGCGAGCTTCCCATGATGATCGAGTTCCAGGAGACGATGGTTTGCTGCGGGATGCTGTCGAAGAGCTGCCACGCCGAAAGGATCCTCGCGAACTTCGCGTACATGTCAAGCAGCGTATTTGTAACCGACGCTTTCAGCTGAAAACCATCACTCCTCAAGACTTTCCCGTGAAATATCCTTCCCTGTTCAAGCCAACGAGCCTCTCTCGACGACGATCCCAGGGACACGCAAGCTTTGATCGCAGCGATCAAAGTCACGGCATCCGGCTCCAGCTTTTCTCTCAGCATTCCAGCGTAAAGATCCAGAGCTTCTTCGCCATGGCCGTTTAGAGCGTATCCCATGATGAGAGCGTTCCAGGAGACGACGTTGCGGGCTCTAATCTCCTCGAAAACTCCCCGAGCAGCAGCCATGGTTCCACACTTTGCGTAGAAATCCACCAGAGTGTTCTCCAAGAACACGTCCGAGTCGACGCCTCGCTGCCTGGCTCGCGAGTGAATCCGCGAGCCTCGCTCCAAAGCAAGTTTTCTTCGATCGACCTCTCTTGCGAGGCTTGAGCAAGCAGTGACAGCGGCGGCGTAAGCTCGAGCGTCGAGAAGAAGGCCACCATCGTTTTCCATCTCTTGGAAAAGTTCCAGAGCTTTCTCCGCGTCTTTCCTGTGGATGTGTCCCAAGATCATGGAAGTCCACGAGACGACGTCGCGACGGATCATCCCGTGGAAAACCACGCTCGCTTCTTCCATGCTTCCACACTTGGCGTAAAAGTTGACGAGGCTGTTCTCCAAGTTCATATCCATCGCCGTTGCTCGAGCAAAGCTGTGAAGAACTCTCCCTCGCTCCAGCCATGGTATTTTCTTGCCGCCACCTGCCTCTCTTTCTTTCCCAGCGACGTTGGCGAAGCAATTCAAAGCAGCGATCAGAGCTGGAGGCTGTGGATCGATGCCTTCGTCGATCATGCGAAGGAGGAGCTGGAACGCGAGCTCTCCCTCGCAGCACTGCGAGTATCCGGTGATCATGGAGCTCCAAATCGCTGCGTCGCGGCAGGACCCGATCGCGGACTCAAAGATCCTGCGAGCTTCCACTGTTCTTCCAAACTTGGCCAGCATCTCTATCAGAGCTCTCGCGACGCAAGCGTCCAGATCGATCGCAGCTCTCTGGAACTGCGAGTAAACCTCCAGTCCTCGTTGATCGTCCTCCAAACTCGAGCAAGCTGTGAAGGCCCCGGCATAAGTTCGCGAAGTTGGCTTGATAGATCCTTCTTTTTCCATCCGAGAGAAGATCTCGAGGGCCAGCGCTGCTTGTCCGCTCGATGCAAACCCCTGGATGATCGAGTTCCAAGTCACCTCGTCCTTCACTTCCATCCTCTTGAAGATCTCGCGAGCTTCTTGGACCGATCCACACTTCGCGTACGCGTCAAGCAACGAGTTTCCGACGAACAAGTCGAGCTCGCAGCCACTTCTTCGCGCTTGAGCCTGGATTTTCTTCACAGAATCCATACGAAGACCACTCAAGCTGGAGCAAGCCTTGATAGCAGCGACGAAAGTCCGTGAGCTCGGCGTGAATCCCTCCTCTTGCATGCGATCAAACAGCTCCAACCCACTTCCACCCTGCCCGCTCTGCGCCAGTCCCAGGATCATCGAGTTCCACACCACCTCGTCTCGAGAGCTATCCATCTTCTCGAAAACTTTCCTGGCCTCGCCGATGCTTCCGCACTTGATGTACATATCCACGAGCGAGCTGGCGACGAAAGTGTGGCTCTCGAGCCCGGCCTTGGTGATCTCTTCATGCAAAACTCTTCCTCGATCCAAGCTCGAAACCTTGACGAGAACTCCAAGTCCATCGATCTTTAATCCCTGTTCTTGAGCTGCCAAGCTCGAGCAGGCCTTGACAGCCGCCACGAAAGTCCGAGAGTCCGCCGACAAGATCTTCTCCTCTCGCAAGCGAGCGAAGAGATCCAAAGCTTGCGAGCTTTCCCCGTTAACAACACACCCCATGATGATCGAGTTCCAAGAGACCAAGCTGCGATGGACCATGCTCTCGAAGATCTTCCTGGCCTCCGCCAAGCTTCCACACTTGGAGTACATATCCACCAGGCTGTTTGACACGCAAATGCTGGCTGCGGCATCGCGGTTCTTGCAGCTCCAAAAGGAAGAGATATTTTTCTCCGCTGGTAAATCTCTAGAACTCTGAGAACTTTCTTCTCCGGCGTTTTGATCGCCTTGAAGCTCGGCATGGATCTTCTTTCCGGCTTGTAAATCCCTCGATACGCCGCAGGCCTTGAGAGCAGCGACGAGGATGGACACGCTTGGCCTTAGCTTACCTTGTCGTGCTTTCTCATAGTTTCTGAGAGCTTCCTTGGCATCGAATACCGGCCGCTTACCTCTTGGCTGTGCCACATTCCTGTTTCTATCGCTTTCGATCGCGCTACCCTAAGCGACCTGTTTTAGGGCTCTTCCGCAATTTAGGGAGTTATTCGTGTTTCTGCGTTTATAGCACAGAATAAGCGTTGTGAAAGAAGAATTGTTCTTTGTGCGCTTGCCCCTGGAAAGATTTGCAAATCCTTCTCGTGTTCCTGGAGTAGCTTTAGTGCTCATCATCGGTCGGTCTCCAGCGTTCGATTTATGCTAAGAGTTGTGAGTGCTCTTTTGATTTCAACGCATACTAACACCGATCGCTGCTTCAGTTGCTGCAGATTGGATTGGACAGCAGGCAATAGATTCCTTCCTCGGAAAGGATTTGCATCCACTGTGCGAGAGGAACAAAAACTTTGGAAGTTCAAGCGTAGAGGACGACGGCCTGTAGCAGTGTTGGCGTTGTTGGTAGCGTTCTGTGGTGGCGGTGGGGCTGTCAAGGTACATCGAAAATGAAACCCCTCACAGGCTTTAGCGTTAAGGTGACACAGGCTGAAAAAGCAATTGGATCACTCTCAGAGATTGAGAATGCGACACACAAATCTTGGCAGTGAGCGTGCTTCAAATGCTTTGCGCCACCATTACGTGGATCGCTTCCGCTGGATCTCCTCGGATCTCCAACAAACTCTAGAACTTGTCGCTTACCACTTCATCAATTATTGCTTGCATCAAATAAAAGAGTAGAACTATTTCTTCAAGCTATCGGCGCTGGCGCTGGGCTCCTAGACGATGTGGTGTGGTGAGGAGCGAAGTGGGGCTATGGCGGCGAAGCGCTTTCCTCTCAGCGAAGATTTGGATGTCTTGTGTTGATGGATATGGCGTCATTGTGCTCCTATGGGTACCAGCTGGAAAGCGCATCTCTTGAAGGATGGGTGTGGCGAAGAATTGTGGACTCCTCTTGGTGAGTCCGCATAAGGAAAATTTCAACTCACAAGTGAACTGCCGTTGATTACCGGCAACGAGTGCAGCCCTATCAACCCTACCATGGCCAACCCTGTGACTAGCGTTTACAAACACAATTGCAAGAGTGTCACCTCAGGGGCACCCTCATCCTGCCACCCCAGGCATGCCACTACAGACCATGACTACCCAAACTCCATTGAACATTCCACGACCAGCGCCACTCCACCACCGCTACAAGAACATTGCACAACTTTCATCATCACCACGCCACCAACCCTCAGCCCATGCAAGCTACACCATTGAGCATTTTGTGACCATAAGGACAGAACTTTTGCAGAACTTTTAACATCTGCTAAAAAAACGATTGCTCCATCCACAATTACTACATCTGGTATGTGAAGCCTTACCTAGGGAACAACGGTTTCACTCACTTTGGACGAGCGGATTCGTGAGACATCACCCTCTGGAGCAGCAGATTGTGGAGCTCAAGAAGAAATTCCCAAACCTGTAACATGTACTAATAGTTCTTGAATTGCTCCAAGGATACCGGACCATACATGTCTTGGTCTTTCAAGTGTTGCAAACTCTGTTTTGGACTCTTCTCTTTGCTGCATCCACCAGTAAAGCCCAACCTTCGCAACAGTGTAAACCTCTTGGAGATTGTTGTAAGTCTCGATACTGAAGAGTGGCTTGAATGGAGTGGTCGAGGAGGATCCCCACACCACAACCACTCCAGTGTCATACTGGGAAGAGCTGAACTAGGACAACAAAGCTAGTGAGGCTTCACTAGCTCTCCATTGGGTCTATGTGGTCTCAGGAACTATATGCGAGTGGTTAAAAGCCCTCCATGACAATCAATCTTTACATAATGGGATTCACATGCCAAACATGTGAATGGTCGAAGCACGAATATCATCTCATCTGCTGGTCGGATGGGAATATATAGTGCAGATCACAGAGGTCGACCCTTGAACCGCCCCAATCGTTGCACAATTGCAGCCATAGGGAGATGATAATGAAGACGCAACCTGGGCAGCAGCCAAGCTCCTGAACCCAAGAGAATGAATCAGCTGAAATAACCTCATGGATGCTCTCCATGGTGGGAAGCCCCATCTGGAAGGTCAACTCGCCAAACCACCCTAACCACCACCTGGATCATGGGATCACCCCGACAAGGACTAGGCCATAGTGAGGCACAGGATCTTTCAAAACATCAACTGTATGTCAAAATTGTTGTGCTGCCACTCGAGACTGGATACCTGGCTTCCAGCCTTGCTGATTTCTTTCAAAACATCAACTGTATGTCAAAATTGTTGTGCTGCCACTCGAGACTGGATACCTGGCTTCCAGCCTTGCTGATTTCTTGTCCAGCATAGTAGAGAGGCTGCAGCATCTTTTTCCCACGTCCATATGCTAAGAGCAGAGTCTTCTCAGGGTTTACTGTCCAGTGCGTTCAGTTGACATCTGAACCAACCGTGACTTTCTCCAACTCTGCAACCATATCCAAGTGTTCTAAATTCTTGACAATTCCACCCCTTGATATGCTTTTTTTCCAGATGCCTGGATTGGTTGCTTTGAAAGGAGGTGTAGACTCTGCCCGCTTATATACTGGGGCTCCAGGCAATGCACCTACTAGCCCACACCAATATGAATCTATACAGCATAATCGGCACATGACTGGAGCGTCAATTCCCCCCCCCCCCCCTCCCCTCCCCTCCCCTCTCCATGGATTTCTATCCAATGCCACGCATGCAGCGCTCACGGCATATCTATCTCATGCCAACTGCCAGAGTTCCCATTTCAGTAAGCAGAGGGCACAAGATGTCCAATCTGGCACTCCTATGCCCCACTAGCGCATCTTTCTTCTTCTTCAGCTTCTTACTTTCACAAATGCTATTTCTACAATGACACGTAAAGCGTGAGTAAGAAGTTCTAGACCGCACGGCTCATCTCACGTTTGCCATTATATAATGCCCGTGCTTAAGGGGTCTTACAATTGACAGGGATTGACAGCGTAGTGTGCTTCAATTGGCATAAGCTGGCACGGTAGTCAAAATAATTATAAGATTAATTATAAGATTAATCATATTATATTACAATATATTATTATGATTATATGCCAAAAGATTTAAAAAATGTAATTATTATAAGAAAATAATAAATTATGTGAAGTCCCACCATGGATTTAGATCCTCGGGATTGTCAACTTGATCACCGTCGCTGAGAGCATGCTTTACTCAGCGGCCTTCGTTACTGCTGGCCCGCGAAATTTTGGTGGAGTCCCAGTTTTCCGTGTATATAAGCAGCAAATCCAAAACACCAAGCCATCATCTTCTCTTATCCTCTCTCGATTCCCATCCATGGCTTTTGCAAGGTCCGTTCTGCTCATGCTCCTGGTGCTCGCCATGGTTGCGACACTTGCTCCCGCGCAGCTTGCTCCCCCGCCGTGCTCCCTACCCAATCTCCAGGGCATTGTGAGGTGCATCATAAGAGCTATGGGCGATCCAACCAAAATCGCAGAGTGTTGCAGTCGCTTGCCGCCCACTTGCTCTTGCAGCATCCCCTTGGTGAAACAACTCCTCCCTCAGTGCTGCCCTTGAGCTTCAACGTTCAAAGGTTATAATCTTTCTCTTTTTTCTTCTCACGCTTCTCTCATGATTTGTTTGCTCCAGGGAAGAGGAGCGCAGCTGCAATGCAAGTATATGTACTCCTGAATAAGGGACTCGAAATGAAGCAATAATAATCTATATCAATGTTCTTATTGATTATGTTTGTAACTTAGAAATGCAACAACAACGCTTAAGCTTGCATGCGTTTATAAGTCTGCAACAGCATGCCGCTCTCGCAATCCATCATGGCCAAAATGGAGAAGTCATCTGGCAAGCGCTGCACCGCGAGTCTGCCTCCGCAAGAATGACTGTTTTGTTCATTCTAGAAAAATGCAAGAGTGTGCAAGACGGTTGACCGCTGAGGGCTCTCCGGACATCATACTCTTTGTCGTAGTCTAAACGCTCACTCTTTATTTGCTTCGCTGCTTTGGCTTACAACACTGCCTGCTGATTCTCACTTTGATTGATCCGACTGTCAGGTCTCGCCTTCCAGCATGCCTTCTATCTTTCTCTACTAAGGGAGAGAAAAAATGAAAGCGGAGAGCGAGAAGCCTGTCATTCACATGTAAAGCTCGCATGAATGCCTTACCACACACATATCTTACGGGGAAGTGACTGTGCGTTGTGACCATCTTATTAGTCACGAGTTTATTCTCCGTGACCACCATGCAAACAAGGCTGGTATACTAATTACGTGCCAAAAGAAGCAGCCATCATTCTACCATCCAGATCTTGCTTATTTGATCCAGATCCTTAAGATTGAAACTTGGATCACTTTGCTGAGAGCATGCTTTTCTCAGCAGCCTTCCACACAAGCTTGGGTTCCCAACATAGCTAGGAATGTGTTGAACTGGCCACCCCCGCTCATTAAATGACAGGTTGAGTGATGACAAAGTGTTCACCTCTTCAAACTCCGTTGGAATCTCTCCGTACAAGCAATTGTATGACATCTGCGGAGTCTTCTGGGGAGCTTATATGATAGATGTTGTGGTGTGACAAGTTGAGATATCGAACACTGATTAACCCTCCAAGGCTTGGTCGAACCTCTCCACTTAAGGAGTTAGATGACAAGTCCAGCAGAGTAGTCGTCCAAAAAACACATTCCTAGCCCATATTCTCTCGTCCCTTGATTTGCAGAAAGTCTTGGTGATGATCCCCATATCCCCATCATGTTAGTGGGGACTACCAATAGGTATTTGCACCAGTGAGCAATTGCCAAGAGAGAGACTAAGCACTTGAAGGTTTTTCAAGCGTCCAAACTCCTTTGGAATGGCTATTCTCTAGATTCATGTCCTTGAGCTTCAACAGCTTTCCCATTATTTCAATTGGAATACTGCCAATAAATTCCCTTTTGCATGCCATTCTCAGAGAGGTTAGTGACCTAGAGAAGTTTCTAATAGAAATAGACAAAGAAGCCCTAATTGATAAGTTATTAAACATAGCCATCGTTTTTGTTCTTTTTGCAAGGGTGGTGGCAATGATTCTAAGAACAATGCAGCTTGGAAGGGCCTTTTTTGGGGAATGGTAATTCTTCTTCACCAAGTTACGCTTGAGAACTTGGCCAGGATTTCGAAGCTTTCTCGGCATTGTCTCGCCTTCTCTTTTTTACTACAACTGAGCGTGATCGTTGCAAGTGATGGATCGACTTATTGATTGATTTTCTCTTCTCTCGAGCTCGACCTACACTAGCGACGTGAATCGGGAGTGAGAGCAGATAGGCCTCCCTCGCAACTAGGTGAAGGCCATTCCCCACTTTTTCTAAGGGTTTCGAAATTCGTTGGCACTTCCTCTATAATGCCGAATCGCTCGAGGTATATTCGTCCTCTCGCAAGCTTGTGCTCAGAGAGTTTACAAGAGGTTTCTCTTTCAGGTGTTGGTTGTGATATGCGGTCATTCTCTTTTGGCTCTACTGTTGGTAATGATGACAGTGGCTGCTGCAAGCTTTGAAATCCTTGCTTTGATGAGTCTTGTTTGATCCAACTCGAACCAGGATAGCTCAGCTCTCACCTTCCATCACTTCTCCAACATGCCCCCGACAGGTTTTCACAGAAAGTGAAGAGTAGCATATCCTTTCTCGCACCGGCTTCTCTCTTTTTCTCTTTGCATTGTTCGCGTTGGAAGGACGGAGGTGTGCGCTCGGCTTTTCTTCATTTCCATTGAGCAAGGTAAGTACTTGATCCAGCAAGTTATGGTATGGTCCTCTCAAGTTTTTTTCTCTTCAGCTGCTAAAACTTACAATCAGATTGTCTTCCTTCCAGCCGATAAGTTCCTGTCATCCACAAATTGCAATCATAGGACCCCTGTATATCAGAACATGGCCACCATAATGATATGAGTGTATGAAGGAAGCCATTCATGCGAGCTGCAAAGGTATGCTGCAGTGAGACTGTCTAGGATTCCCCTTTTAAGGATTTCAGGGTTTTTGTGCAGATATCAATATATTGAAATTTTTTCATAAAATGCATATTCATCTAGCATATTCAGTAAATATTAAATTAAGTCAAACTTGTTAGCTAACACGAATTCCTCTGTGATGCTGATGGCGCTGCCTGCGTCCATCCATTCACGTAAGTGTGTTCAAGTCACATTTTGACCATTTTACTGTGCTTCATGTGTGTTGATAGCTAGCTTTTTAAATGTTTCATGCATGCAACCTAATGTTTGTAAATTTGACTAAATCGCTATTGATGGATCTAAATTTAGGTTTTGAATATAATATACTAATTTCTTTCGATTATTTTACCTATATATATATATATATGCATTAGTCACTCTTCATCCCCACACATTCTGGACTATTCTGCCCCACCATTTCAAGTGGTCCCCTTCCTCTTTGGTGTGCCTTCTCCGCCCCCCCCTCCCCCCAACACACTCACAACCTTCTCCACATTTTGCCCAAAAACAAGGAATTTGTTTTACCAAAAATTGCAAGTCCATTTTATTTTTTGTTCTAGACATTTTCTAACAATAACAAATGCAAGAATGACAAGAGTTATGTGTTTTAGGTAGATTTTCTTATGTAATATTGCTATATAGTGTGGGTCAGCTTTCATTTAATTTAAGTACTTTGTAATGTTCATTTTAAAATGTGGATCAACTTTCATTTACTTTGTAACTCGAGTCCATCTTCTCGAAATCTTTCTTGGCCTAGCCAATGCTTCCACACTTCATATACATATCCACGGGTGAGATGGCGACGACAGTGTTGCTCCTTGGCGATCTCTTGGTGCAAAACTCTTCCTCAATCCAAGCTCGAAACCTCCCATCGATTCTTAATCCCTGTTCCTGAGCTGCCAAACTCGAGCAGGACTTGAGAGCCGCCACAAAAGTCCGCGACAAGATCTTCTCATCCAAAGCTTGCGAGCTTTCCCGTTGACAACACACCCCATGATGATCGAGTTCCAAGAGACCAAGCTGCGTGCTCTCGAAGATCTTCCTGGCCTCCACCAAGCTTCAATACTTGGAGTACATATCCACCAGGCTGTTTGATACGCTGCAAAAGGAGATATTTTTCTCCGCTGCTTCTCCGCCTCAGCTTACCTTCTCGTGCTTTCTCATAGTTTTTAGAGAGCTTTCGAAAACCGGAGTGACGGGACTCTTACCTCTTACATTCCTGTTATCGCTTTCGATTGCGCCACCCTCGCGACCGATCCACCTGAGCGAGCCCAGCGCAAATTTTCCCTGTTTTAGGGTTCTTCCGCAAATTCCGGGACAAAATCGGGTTTTTGTGGGTTTAGGGTTTAGGGCAAGGATGCAAGGCGCGGCAGTGTCGCCGGCGTCATCGTCTTCCTCGTCACAGCATCCCCTGTCGCGATTGAGCTTCGGCACAGCGGGCCACGCGCGCCTTGGATTTGCTCGCCAGAGATTTCCTTTCGGTACCAGTTTGTGTGTTTCTTCTGGCGATCAGGGAAATGCCGAGGATCTGGCCGCGGGATCAAACAACAACAACGGCGTCCTCGTGCCGATGGAAGATCGCTCCGCCCCCAGGGTAGGAAAAAATTCTCGAAAAGTTTTTCTTTGATGCTGATTGGGATTTTTTAGGTGCCAGAGAATGCAAGCGAGCATTCTTCCAAGCTGACTTCCACTGCCGGTCTTTTTCGGACACCAATCTCTGGCGGAGTAGAGAGCGCTACTTCGTCTCACGGTTTGCCAAAGCCTGCTCTTGCCGTGAGGAACCTTATGGAACAGGCAATACCTCTTTTTTCTTTTTCCTTGCTTTCTTTTTGACTTGGAGATGAAAGAACTTTCTAGGCTCGATATGCTCATCTTTGTACGACTATGTCACGGATGCATCACCGCCGCTCGGGCTATCCGTTTGGAACTTTGGTGGACTTTGCTGCCGATGCTCACGGACGTAAGTAGATCAAACTGGTTGCTTTCTATTGACTTGTGAAATTGCAGATCCAGTTTTCTCTCTTTCGCCTTTGGAGATACACACCAGGAATTTGCTTGTTGATCCTCGGTGCACGCTCGTTGTTCAGGTTTTCAGTCGCGGGAGGAAATAATAAGTTTTTCTAACGAAGTTTTTTATTTATTTTGTAGGTCCCTGGATTTAGTGGCCTTGGGAACGCTAGAGCTACACTTTTCGGAGATGTATATCCTCTTCCATCTGAGAAGCAGGTACACCTTATCGTCAAGATTGATGTCAATCTTCCTTGTTGTTTTCAGGAGTGGGCGCATAAACAATACACGAAAAAGCATCAGCAGGGAGCCTCACACCAGTGGGGAAACTTTTATTACTATCAAATGGAGAGAATCAGGTACGGGAAAGGCGAGTTGAATTTTGTAGGAGAAGATAAAACTCGATTTTGGTGGTCCAGTGACATCCTTTTCGTGGGAGGATTTGGCACTGTAGCCTGGGTGGGCGTGGATGAATACGAATCTGTGCAGCCCGATGTCATAGCTGCTGATGGCGATGAAGATACACTCAAGGTAGCATTGACTGCTAGAATTTTTTTATGTAGTTTCATCTCTTGACACGACTGCAGGCCTTGAATGCGATCTTCTCGAGACCACTCAAGGAAATGCTCGCCGCCGAGACCCAGACGGAAGTGGACGAGGCAGCGGTGATCTCGATCGACAGCAGAGGCATAGATATCCGGGTCCGCCAAGGATCCAAGGTACTATTCTTCGCCTTTTCTTCTTTTTCTTTCTCGTGTTTCTTGTCGTGGGTGTATTTTTTCAAGCTTGGCAAAGTTTCCTAAGTTTCCCCAGCCCCTTATGCAGTTCAATGTGCAGAGGTTACCATTCGACGGTGGTCATCCGGTGGAAACTCTGGACGAGGCCAAGGCAGCTCTTTCCAAGCTCATCAAGAAACGCTCCAGAAAGCACACGGCGAGCTAGAAGCAGCGTTTGTATCTACTGTACACTGATAACGAAGAAAAACAAAACACCAGGTAAGTGTTTCCTTCTTCCTTTGCGAAGCTGGAAAGTTTTCCAGATTCCAGAGACTTGTAAACGTAGAAGTCGAGCAAGAAGCTTCTTTTCTGGTGGTGACCACCAAAGAAGTGTTTTCTCTTCGAGGAGAGATGTGATTTTGATCATAGACAATGCAAGTTCTATCTTCCAGCCTTCTTTTTGCCCGCTACAGCACCTTTCTTCTTTCCTTTGCGCGTTCTTGCGTTGTTCTTGGTTCTCTGGCCCCTCACGGGCAATCCGGCCTGGTGTCTCTTACCCCGGTAGCACTGGATCTCGATCAAGTGATTGATCGCGAGCTGGTTAAATCTCCTCTAGAAAAGAAAAGAAAAGAGAACGTTTTTGAGAGAAAGGAAGACTTCTGATAGAAAATGGAACTTTGCGTTACCAGATCGCCCTCGATCATGTATTTGCCGAGCTCGTCACGGATTTTGGTGAGCTCCGCGTCGGAGAGATCCTTGGTTCGCTTGTTGTCCATGGCGCAGTCGAGGAGGATCTGGCGCGCGGTCGTCTGGCCCACGCCGTGGATGTACTGCAGCGACGACTCGATGCGCTTGTTGTTTGGGATCTCCACACCGCCAACGCGAGCGCATCGAATGCTCAGGCCCTTGGCAATCTATAATGGCTCTTTCCAGATGATTTTAATGCGAATGGCTTTTGCTAACCTTGAATGTTGGAGGTGAGGAGCGGCGAGACACTGTTCTTGAGAAACTCCATTGCTCAATCGGTGTTCTCACTGTCGCCACTGCCATAGCCATGCCTTCTGCCCTAATTTTATCCGCTTGAATCTAGAATATGCTACAATTAAATCAAAAGTTAACTCGAAGTAATAAATTAGTTGATTTGTTTTAATTAATCATCAAAGCTTGAGTAGCTCAGTTGGCCAGAGCGTTTGAATCTAGAATATGCTACAATTAAATCAAAAGTTAACTCGAAGTAATAAATTAGTTGATTTGTTTTAATTAATAATCAAAGCTTGAGTAGCTCAGTTGGCCAGAGCGTGTGGCTGTTAACCACAAGGTCAGAGGTTCAACCCCTCTCTCAAGCGAATTTATAAAATAAAATACATCACATATTTAGCTTAAATTTTTAATTAAATAACAAAGCTTGAGAAGCTCAGTTATCTATAATTATATATTAACCTCTAATTAATAAATAAAGCTTGAGTAGCTCAGTTGGTCAGAGCGTGTGGCTGTTAACCACAAGGTCAAAGGTTCGAAACCTCTCTCAAGCGAACTTTAAAAATATAGCTTTTTTTGAATTTTAAATTTTAAAATTAATTTATACGCTTTAATTTTAACTAAAGGCTGGCGATAGGCTCGAGAAAATTTCTAAGTTCTAGTTAGTGACCATGGAGCTACTAGGGCAGCGCAATTGGGAATGGCGGATCGAGTAGCGGTGGAAGCGTCGAGGCTCCGCGGTAAGGTCGCGATTGTGACCGCGTCCACGCAGGGGATCGGATTTGGCATTGCTCGAAGGCTAGGATTGGAAGGCGCCTCGGTTGTTGTCTCCTCGCGCAAGCAGGTAACAAAATGAATGTTTTGAGAGAAGAGGTGTGAGTTTTGGGCGAAATTGGAGCTGACCGCTTCCAGAAAAATGTGGACGAAGCTGTTGCGTCTTTAAAGTCGCTTGGGATCGATGCCTTCGGAGTTGTGTGCCATGTTTCCGACGCTGCCCAGAGGCAGAATTTGATGCAAAAGACTGTCGATGTAAGTCTGACTTCTTCTCTCCTTGAAAAGCTTAGTTTTTTTTATTTTCTTCTTCTTGTGCCTTGCAGAAATATGGTCGCATCGACATTCTCGTCTCCAATGCTGCCTCAAATCCCTCAGTGGACACTCTGGTGGAGATCCCCGACAAGGCTCTCGATAAACTCTGGGAAGTTAATGTCAAGGCCACTGTGCAAGTCATTCAGGTACAATCCAGCAACTTAGTTTCGATCAAACTCTTTAAACTCCTTTTCTTTTGGCCTCTTTGGACAGGCGGCGGCGCCTCATCTATCAGAGGGCTCATCAATTGTGTTGATCTCCTCCATAGCCGGATATAATCCCTCCCCTGGCCTCGCCATGTATAGCGTCACGAAAACAGCGTTGCTCGGACTGACAAAGGTCTGAATGTTTTCTTTTCTGTCCTCTCTTTTGGTTTTAAAGTTGTTCTCTCTTTCCAGGCGCTGGCGATGGAACTCGCTCCAAAAACTCGAGTGAACGGCGTCGCGCCGGGATTTGTGCCCACGCACTTCGCGAGCTACCTCACAGAGAACGAAGCTGTCGTAAGTTTTTGGTTTCTCTCCTCGATGATCGCGTTGTCTTCGTCCATATCCTCGTTCTTGCGCAGAGATCAGGCATCGAGTCCCACACGCTGCTGAAAAGACTCGGAACAGTGGACGACATGGGGGCGGCGGTAGCGTTTCTAGTCTCGAGTGACGCATCGTACATCACTGGCGAGACAATTGTTGTAGCTGGAGGGATCCAAAGTAGACTATGAGACTTTGTGCCCTGGATCCAAAGAAGTCTTGCTACCAATCGGATCCCATGGTAACTTAAAACGCTCTAAACGCCACAGCCAGCCTCTCGCTGTGGGGTTTCCACCTTCCCTCTGATCAACTAGCCTTGAAAATGTAGCCAATAATCGTCATTCTCATTTCCTCCCGTGTGACTTCCATCATCAACTAAAACGTATGATAAGAATTTTCACTTGGTCCAGACTTCTTCTCTCCAGGTACAGTCTTTCAAGGTTGATGATTTGGCACGAACTAGATCATCATCTCCCTTGCATTTTCCAAGCTTCTTAAGACATGGTGAGCATAGTCCGTACGAGTTTTGGTTTTGGCGGGAATATAAAACCCTGGACTTTCGAGTTTGAGGCTTAGGCTTTTAGGGCTAGCGGCCAGCGCCATCGGATCGTCGGCGCCGCGCCCAGCGCTCTAGCGAGAGCGATGACGCGGCACACGCAGTCCGGTAAGAAGAAGCAAGCGGCTCGTAGAAAACGTGAGGTAATCTCGTACAAGGAGAATGTGGGAGGTGAAGTCCAGGATCTGGAGGCTACACCAGACGGTCTATACGATCGGGCTAGGGATGAAGCGCTGTGCATCATTTGTAGTCAAGGTAAGCTACTTGCTAAGTATTTCATCACATTTACAAGTTTATTACAGATGGCCGTTTTGGCTATGTGTTTATCCCGTTGTTGCATCAAGTAATGCCGAAAACCTACTATACGCCGGTAAGGAAGTCATCGGGTAACATCTTCGTTGGCAAGTAAGAACTTGTTCTAGTGACTATATCAAACTTATTCTGGATTTAGCATGTGGAGATGACGGATCTGCTCACGATTGCCAAGGATGAAATACAAAACTGAACATCAAACCACTCTGCAGGACTTGATCAGGCAGGCATTTATGTATGTGCGTGCTGAGGAGGAGAGAAAAAAAGGTTGTTTTTGTTCTCTGTATAGTGCTGTATTTAACTGAAGGTTTTTCAGAGCTCGACTCCAGTCCTCTTGTCGATACCTCTAGCTTTGCAGATCCTCACAGCATATATATTCCTTTATGTGAGTATTTGAAGCCTATCTTAAATTTTCTTTCTGTTTCTATATCAGGGGGGATTGATTGGCCCCGGCCCACCTGCAATGGATTCCTCCTTTCTTAAGTATA
The DNA here is from genome assembly GCF_000143415.4 of Selaginella moellendorffii. Classification (NCBI taxonomy): domain Eukaryota; kingdom Viridiplantae; phylum Streptophyta; class Lycopodiopsida; order Selaginellales; family Selaginellaceae; genus Selaginella; species Selaginella moellendorffii. The sequence continues at coordinate 5,308,294 of NW_003314262.1, forward strand.
TTAAGTATGTTTTATTTTCTTTTATGCATTTTTCTGTGTATAGAAGTTTTTTTTTTTTTTGTTTTTTATTTCTGTACTAGGGAAGATCAAATGGCAATTGTCTTATGCGGCCCAGCTGTTAGTTAATTAATTTTATTTTCTTTTATGCATTTTTCTGTGTCTATATGATTATTCTAAACTTTCAAGTCAGTTAAAATAGTGCTTTTGGATTTTATAAATCAATTAATTGATTTTTAATTTTTTAATTTTTTATTTAAATTTTAAAAAGAAAGTAGACACAAAAAGTTGATAAATTTTTTTTAACTATGTGTTCCAAAACTATGGCCTGAAAGTAATCTTTGGGCTTAATTGACTAAACTAAGCCATCCCTAGCAGATTCCTTCATTCTTAGGTATTTTATTTATTTCTATTCATTTTGTTATGTATAAAAGCTTTTTTTATCTTTTACTTTTTATTTTTGTATCAAGGAAGATTAATCGGTAATTGTCTCCTCCGGCTCACCAATGCTAGATTTCTTCTTTCCAGGGTATATTTAACATGTTTTAATTTTTTTTATGCATATAAAAACTTTTCTGATTTTTTCTTTGTTTCTTTATCAAGGGATTAAGTCTTGTTTAGCCCATCTTACATCCTAAATAGTTGATAAAGGTGTTATTAACAGTATAAACATTAGTAAAATAAATGTTATTTTTTTGTCTGTAAAGGTATTTTATTAATTCTCTTCTAGACACAAGCTGTTACATGAAAATGATAATCTTCGTGATCATTTCAAGCTAAAGTTTCACGACCACACAGATGTCGACGTAAATAAATTTGATTGATTTTCCATTGGTTATTGACTCTTTTGTGCAAAAAATCAAGTTCAAGGGAAAAAACAAAGTCTCATGAATAATAATAAATATTATGAAGATGCTTATGAAACAATATTAATACATCTTGTCAATTTACAAAGAAATTTAAATTTTTTGTTACTGATTTAATTTTTTTATACTTTTATACTTAATTTTGAAATTAATAAGTGAATCTAAAATTAATAATTCATAATTTATATTGATAAAAAATTATAATTAAAAAATACTAATAATTTAAAATATTTAATATATATATTTAATCTTGATAAATTACAGATTGGACATTGAGTCCAGAAATTAAAAGAAGAAATAACACACTTTGAGTTTCATCCATATATAAAAATATTTTATAAAAAAAGGTAATAATTGTTAAAATAGTATTAAAATTATTATAATAAATTATTTTATATTTAATTTAATACTTTTAAAAAATTAATGTATGTTGCATAGAGACTAACAACTTTTGGGAGAATATAGTACACATCTTGCATTGCTTCAGTTACTCTAAGTTTAAAGTTATTTTCCCAAAATGTAGTAATTATTAAAATAATATTAAAATTAATATAATAAATTATTTATATTTTAATTTAATACTACTAAAAATTGATGCTTATTGCATAAAGACTAATAACCTTTATAAAAATATAGGATACATTTTGCATGATGTCCTACTTCAGCTGTTCTAAGTTTAAAGTCATTTTCCCAAAGGTTATTAATCTTTATACAACAAAGTAGAATTTCATGAACAACAACAGATTTAATGAAAACACTTATAAAATCAGTAAAATAACAAATTTAGTTACTTTATAAAAAAATTTAAGCATTTAGTTACTAATTTAAAAAACTTATATACTTTTATACTTATTTTTGAAGATAATAAGGGAATCTAAAATTAATAACTCATTATTTATATTGATAAATTTATAATTAAAAAATACTAATAACTCAACAAATCTAAGATGTATGTTTAATCTTGATAAATTGGAAATTCGACACTTAAGTCCACGAATTAAGAGAAGAAACAACAGACTTTGAATTTTCATCCATATATTATAAAAAATTTATTAAACAAAAAGTAAATTATTATAATAAATTATTTAATCTCTAATGTATTACTACTAAAACTTGATTACTTATTATTTTTAAATTAATATTTGTATGTTTTTACACTAGATATATTAACAATTATTTATATTTTTGATTTACAACTATTTAGAAAATATTAAAATGCACAACACTTTAAAAAAAGAGTTTATTTTGAAACAGCTTAAAACACATAATATTTATGATTGAAAACTTTACTAATTTTATAAATTATTTTATTCTTTACTAATTGTTTCTTACAAAATGATTAACATCAATATTATATTTAATGAAATAAATTTCTATTGGTTTAAACTATAAGATCATGAACATACATTTAAATTAAATTGATTTAATAATTATTTTAATTTAATGGTTATAATTAAATATTACTCGAATTTGCTCAAAGGCTAGGATTGGGAGGCGCCTCTGTTGTTGACTCCTCACGCAAGCAGGTAACAAAAGGAAAATTTCGAGAGAATTGGGGATCAGTTCCTTCTAGGAGCTGAGGGCTATCGTTTTTTTTTAGAAAAATGTGGATGAAATTTGCAACATCCTAACTTTGACCCCCTAACTTTGCAACATCCCAAGCTGTTGCAAAGTCGCTTGGGATTGATGTTTCCGATGCTGCCCAGAGGCAAAATTTAATGCAAAAGACTGTCCATGTAAGTCTGACGTCTTCTCTCCTTGAAAAGCTTTTTTTTTTCTTCTTTTTCTTGTGCCTTGCAGAAATATGGTCGCATCGAGTTTCCAATGCCGCCTCAGTGGACACTCTGGTGGAGATCTCCGACAAGGCTCTCGATAAACTCTTGGGAAGTTAATATCAAGGCCACTGTGTAAGTCATTCAGGTACAATCTAGCAAACTTAGTTTCGATCATACTCTTTTAACTCCTTTTCTTTTGGCCTCTTTGGATAGGCCGCGGCACCTCCCGGGATTTGTGCCTGCCCACGCACTTCGCGAGCTACCTCACAGAGAACGGAGCTATTGTAAGTTTTTGGTTTCTCTTCTCAATGATCGCGTTGTCTTCGTCCATCTTCTCGTCATTTCGCAGAGATCAAACATTGAGTCCCAGACGCTGCTGAAAAGACTCGGAACAGTGGACGACATGGAATCCCTCCAGCTACGAGAATCGTCTCGCCAGTGATGTCACTCGAGACTGGAAACGCTACCGCCGCCCGCAGTAGACTATGAGACTATGAGAGAGATTGGCAAAAGCAGGACACTTAGAAGTGGTCTCACAAGTATTTATAAACATTTTTACAGACGTTTCTTCTAAAGTTATTTTGATTTGAAACAATCATGATTATTCAAAGAAAAAAAAACTACACAGCACATTATAGAACCTTTACAATTTGATAAGATGTGGACAACAACGTTAGGTGCCATGTCCACCAATAGAATTAAATTCAAAGACACATAAAAGGTGGACCGTCCACGTGTCAGCATCCAGAGCGTACGTGGTACATCGCCATCAACGCCGACGCTAGACCGACAAAGAGAAAATATGCGCGCTAGTATTTCGGCTTGGCTTCTTCTTTCGCGCTTGACTTGCTCGGAATCACTGTGCTACCCCTGAAACTCAAAGTTTCCACACTTTCTAGAAGAGAGAGAACTCCTCGTTTTTTTTTGTTCGATGCTTACGGGAATTGGCAGAGAAACCCACGCGTCGAAGTCGCAATGGCGAATTCCGGACGATCTGCCGACGATTTTCCAGTGTCTTAATTCCAAAAAGCGGAGCTCTGCTGAGTAGAAAAAGCTTACCACTGTCGCTTTGTTGCATTGCTGCGATTTCAATCGCTCTCGTCGCGCTGCGCGAGGAGATGTTGATCGATCATTAAAGAGTCTCCTTGCTCGGGTTTCCTCTTCCCAGTGAGTGAGTGAGCTCGCAGAAAATGAGGACCAAGTTTGGTTTTGCGCTGGGATTCAGTCATCCCGTTCTCCAAGTTGTCCTTCTCCTGTTCACGACGATTATCAGTAGCAGCAACAGTGAATCCACTCTACCTCAGATTTATGGCGATGTAGCTCCAGCTCCAGCTCCAGCAGGTACTTTTTTCGCGACCGATCCATCGGAAGTTGCTGTTTTGAGAGCCATTCCTGCGATTTCCTGGGCCGCGGCCGCTGCCAATGATCCCTGCTCGCCACCATCAACTTGGCCGGGAGTAACCTGCGTGCTCCGAAACCAGTCGTCGCTTCCAGCTGCTTATCACGTCTCCGGCATTGAACTGTCCCGTGACACTCCACAGGCACTTTCCATTCTCCTGTCCATCGCGTCGCAGCTCGGGTACTTGCACAGCCTCCGAGTCACCAGAACCACGTCGTCGTCGCCTTCGTTTTCCATCTCCATCCCCGAATCCATCGGACAAGTCCAGCAGCTCCGGCATCTCGACCTCAGTGAGAACGGGCTCCATCTCGGTGGCCCGATACCAGGCCAGCTAGCTAGCCTCTCCAAGCTCAGGCACCTCGGGCTCGCAGGAAATCAGCTCACGGGCTCCATCCCGGAAGAGCTTTGCACAATCTCGTCGCTCAAGTATCTAGACTTGAGTAGAAACCAGCTCCAGGGACCGGTTCCAGCCTGCCTCGGGAATTCTTCCAGTCTGAGAGTGCTCGACCTCGGATCAAACCGTCTACGGAGCCGGATACCGGCTGAGCTCGGACAACTTTCCAGCCTGCTCTATCTGAACTTGGAGAACAACCGCCTTCAAGGTGAAGTTCCGGAGTCGCTCGGGTCTCTTAGGTCGTTGCAAACTCTTCGATGCGGTAGAAACATGCTCGAGGGAGTCCTTCCCAGGCAGCTCGGACAGGCTCGGAGTTTACAGGTGCTGGATTTCTCGCTCAACTCCGATATCGCTGGAAGCATTCCTGCCTCACTTGGTAGCTTGAGTGACATCGTTGAGCTTTCCTTGTTCTCCATGGGATTGAACGGAACCATTCCCAGCGAACTCGGTAAGCTCCGGAACTTGTCAGCGCTTCGGCTCCATTCCAATTCCATCTCTGGCTCCATTCCCGGCTCGTTCTCGGAGCTTTCCAGTCTTAAAGTCCTCCAGGTCCAGGGAAATCAGCTCTCGGGATCACTTCCAAGCTCTGTTTTCAAGCAGCTCTCTGGTTTGCAAGGACTGTACCTCCAGATCAACTCCTTCACAGGTGTTTTGCCGGTGGAGATAACTCGGATGCCCAATCTGTCCGTCCTCAACCTCGGTTTCAACCAGCTGGATGGAGAGCTGCCTGAAACGCTCGGAAGCATGTCCAGTCTCGAGTGGCTGCTGCTCGGGAGCAATCGATTTTCCGGTCAAATTCCAGCCTCACTCGGCGAACTTCGCAAGCTCCGGCTCCTGGATCTCTCCAACAACTTGCTCGTCGGCTCAGTGCCTGCGAGCATCCTCGACGCCGCCAGCATCGAGAAAAACCTCCACTTCAACCAGCTGAATTCCACCGGCTTGCTCCACAACCTGTGCTTGCAGCCGCCGTGCTCGCAGCAGCAGGATCATTCGCCAGACATCACCTCCAACAGAATCTCTGACTCGTTCGCGATCAACGCAGGCGGCCCCGAGCACATCTTGACGAGCCGCCACCTTTTTTTCCAGGCCGATGACGTCTTTGCGAATACCTCAGTGGGATACTTTGTCGGGAATCCGACCTGTTCAGCGAGCTCTGCTTCCTGGGCCATCAGCCTCTCGGGTTCCACCGCCTCCTCACGGATCATCTCGACGAATTCCTCCACCAGTGGGATTGACTCGAGGTTCGTGGAAGCCACCCAGGAACTTTACACGACTGCTCGAGTAGGCGGCGACTCCATCGCCTACTATGGACGATGCCTGAAGCCCGGGAGCTATGCCGTCGAGCTCCACTTCATCGAGCTCGAAAACTACACTGTAGATTCCCCCGGAAGACGTGTCTTCGACGTGTTTCTCCAAGAGCAGCGTGTGCACGAGAAGCTGGACGTCTTCCGCGTCGCTGGAGGTCCCTTCGTTCCTCTCGTTCTGAAGTTCCAAGCTCGAGTTGGCGAAGAGTCCTCAACTTTGAAGCTGGAGCTACGAGGAACCGGGAGCTGGAACACTAGCGGCGCTGCTGGATCATACCACGGACCAACCATCTCGGCTATCCGAGTCTACGCGAACACCACGAGCTCCTTGGGCATTTCGGGTAACACATCCTCCTCTAGAATGGCTCGCGAGCTCTGGGCCATCCTTGGAACGAGTATAGGAATCCTCGCCATCGTCTGTATCACTCTCTTCGTCGGCCTGGCTTGCTGGCTGAGAAGAGCCGAGAAGAAAGCTCGGATGATCCCCGAGGAAGAACATACCGGAGGCGAGCATTCGATCTCCATCGACCATATCCATCAGAGCTTGAGCAACTCCAACGCTGCCGCTCTTGCCACTTTCGAGTTCTCGGAGCTGGAAGAAGCCACGCAGAGGTTTAGCTCGGACAATCTTCTCGGGCAAGGAGCATATGGAAGAGTCTACAAGGGGTTCTTACCGGATGGGAAGATCGTGGCGATCAAGCAGCTCGTCCATCGCACCCCGACGTGCCAGCGCTGGTTCTACCACGAGCTCCAAGTGATCAGCTCGGTGCGCCACCGGAATCTCGTGCCTCTCATCGGCTGCTGCATCGATCGAGGGTTTCCACTCCTCGTCTGCGAATTCATGCCCAACGGGAGCCTCCAGGGCGCCCTCTTCGGTCGGGACAGCGGCATTTTCCTCGACTGGGAGCGGCGGCTCCAAATCGCGCTGGATGTGGCCCGGGGATTGCAGTACCTCCACGAAGATTGCGCCAAGGTGAGGATCATCCACCGCGATGTCAAGCCCGGAAATATCCTGCTGGACGAGGACATGCGAGCGCACATTTCGGATTTCGGCCTCGCCAAGCTGATCGCGCACCACGAGGAGGCCGAGGTCGTGGTGAGCTCCGTGATGGGCACCCGAGGATATCTCGCCCCAGGTAGGCTGAAGTACCCTGTTTTTAGGGTTCTTATTCTCTCTCTTGCAGAGTATGTGATTAATGGGCAGCTCTCGGAGAAGGTCGACGTCTACAGCTATGGGATCGTCCTCTTGGAGCTCGTCAGCGGCCGGCGAGGGATGCAATCCAGCGTGAATGTGGGCGCGCCGGAGCCCGTGTCGATCGACGAGTGGGCGTGGGAGGCGCTAGGGTCCAACAAGATCGAGGCCATGGCCGATCCGCGCTTCGGCCGCAAGTATTCCATGGATGCCATGGTGAGAATCGTCCAGATCGCGATGTGGTGCACCCAGGGCTTGCCCGAGCAGCGGCCATCCATGGGACAGGTCGTGGCGATGCTCGTTGGCCAGCTCGGGGTCCCGGAATTGCCGAGCGAGAGGATTTCCTGGGAGGAATTCAAGAGCGTGTTGGAATTTGGGGTGAAGATCGGTGGTGCTACTACGAGCAGCATTTGGGAGACGATGGATGGATCATACCAGACGGCGAACGAGGAGACTTTGCCGGATGTCCGCGAGGAGGAAGAGGTGAAGAAAGAGGATCGTTCACTCTCGATCGTTGCGCCTCCTCCAAGCGAAGAACTGGTAGCCGGCAATACTGTTTCTTCTTCCTAGAGCTCGAGACGAGAGAAGCATTAGGAATCACCATGGGAATCTTCATCCAGGAGGAAAAGTTAGCGATCGCGACAAAGTTCTTCTCGATCGAGGTGGATATCCTGCTACGAATATCGCGTCCCTAGGAGGATCAATCTCTTGTTTTTAAGCTCCTCCAAGCTCGAGGTACTAGAGTTCTTCCGCTTTGTCCTTGTTTTTCTGCTATGGCGATCGAGAAAGTGGTGCTGATAACTGGCTGTGCAGAGGGTGGAATCGGTGCGTGCTACTCCAGAGTCTTCCACTCTCGGGGATTCAAAGTTTACGCCACGGACGTCCAGCCGGTGGAGAGCATGCAAAGCTTGCGAGCTCTGGGGATCCAAACGCTTCAGCTGGATGTGACGAGCGACGAATCCGTGAGAGCTGCGGTGGATCTCATCCTCCGGAACGAGGGCAGGATCGACGTGCTTGTCAACAACGCCGGGCTCTCCACTATCGGGCCGCTAGCCGAGCTTCCACTCAAGAACATCGAGCGAGCTTTCCAAGTAAACGTCTTTGGAACTTTGAGGATGATCCAGGCAGTGGTTCCCAGCATGGCGGAGCAAAGGCAGGGCCGGATCATCAACGTCGGCAGCGTCGTCGGCTACGTCCCCACCCCCTGGGCCGGATCATACTGCGCGTCCAAGGCCAGCGTCCACGCTCTCTCGGATGTTCTTCGCGTGGAGCTGGCGCCACTGGGAATCCAGGTGGTGTTGATCGTCCCCGGCTCGGTGAAGTCCCAGCTTGGAGCCGCGGCCTCGAGCTCTCTTCGATCGAGCGAGTGGAAGCTCTACAAGGATTTCTCCAGCGCCATCGCCGAGAGAGCTACCTCGTCCCAGTCCGGCAAGGCCACCGCCACGGAAGAATTCGCTGTGAGAGCCGTGGGAGCGATACTCGAGAAGAATCCTCCCAGGCATTTCGTCTATGGATTTATGAGTGGGCTGTTCTTGGTGCTGCGATGGAGCCCATTGTGGCTGAGAGATCTCTTCATGCGATGGAGGTTTGGCCTCTTGGAGAAGAAGAAACACTGAGGAAAGAAGAAAGAATCTCTTAATACAAAGAAAGAATCTCAATAGAAATTTCCCCTTAAACCCAGATCCTCTGTTTTTAGGGTTCTTATTTTAGGGTTCTATGGCGCATTCTTCCATCACGGGGAATGATCGCCTTCTTAGCACAAGCTTTAAGTAGCCCTAGAGCCCTAGGGGTTGGGGAAGCTTCCAAGGCGGAGCCCTAGGGCGCTGGGACGAGGGAAGGCGAGCCCTAGGGTTTCTGTGCGCGTCCTCTTCCGCGTCTGGCATTGGAGGCGCTGATTCGAGCGCCATCGTCTCCGGATTCCAGATTTCCGATCCCAGTGAGTAGCCAGCTGCGTCGATCGATCGCAGGACGTAATTTGTCGAGGATATTTCCAGATTATTTTGCCGGAGCTGGATCAGGATCTGACCGTATTCTTTCTTCTTTTTCCACATTCTTCACGGATCGAGGCTGGTAGCGATGGAAAATCTCGTCTCGTTGGCAGAGGCTATGCAGCAGGCTTCGTCGGTTTTGCTAGACGATAATGACGACTCCGCGCAGTATACTACTTTTCTTAACGTTGTTACTATTGGGAACACGGTACTAATATCCATAGGAATAGATGGAGGATCTCGTGAATTAATGTTCTTCCTCTTTGTTTTGCAGGGTGCTGGAAAATCTGCTGTTCTCAATAGTATCATTGGCTACACCGTGATGGTGAGTGACGGAACAATTTGGTGCTCTTGGTTTTGCTGACGGATTTTCTTACGTAGCCAACTGGAGAAAATGGCGCTACGAGGGCTCCAATTGTTGTTGAATTGGAGCGTGACCAATCGGAAGGTAAGGGATTGGCGGTGATGACAGAAGGGCGCGCCCGACCATCGTCTGCAAGTAAGTTTCTAGTTGTTAGTCTTCTTCTTTCGTGTCGGTTCAACTTTCTTAAAATTTTCCTGTTGTGTTAGACGAGATTCGTCTCTCGCTGCAGTCTAGGATAAGTAGAATCCTGTCGAGCAGAAGCAGCCGGCCTGAGGAGATTCGGCTTCGACTACGGTCAAGTGCAGGTATGCTTTCAAATTCTTGAATAGACTGTAAGTATCTTTGCTGTGCCTTCAGCCCCACCTTTGACATTAATTGATCTTCCTGGACTTGCATCACTCGACGACCAATTTGTAAGTAGCCTGCTACGTTTACTGGTTTCTAACTGTGTTACAGGTTAATGAATATGGAAGTCATAACGATGCTGTTCTGCTCGTTGTAGTACCTGCAACTTCCGTGCGAGATATCACGGGATCGCAAGCTTTGAAAATGGCAAGGGAGCTTGATCCTGAATGTAAGTGCTAGTGTTTTTTCAATTTAAAAAATTCTGATTTTTCTTTTTCGTTTTTGTTTTTGGGTCAGTCTCAAGGACTGTTGGTGTGATTAGCAAGGTTGATCAATCTGCCAGTGATCCCAAAAGTTTAGCTGCGGTTCAAGCAGTTCTTTCTGGCCAAGGTCCATCGGCGAGTGCAGACATAACCTGGGTTGCTTTGATTGGCCAATCTGTGTCCATAGCAGCAGCACATGCGGGTTCTGTTGGAACCGATGATTCCCTGGAGACGGCCTGGAAAGCAGAAACAGAAACTTTGAGATCCATCTTAACTGCGGCCCCGTCAACACGATTGGGGAGAGCAGCGCTAGTGGACGTGATATCTAAGCAGATTCGGAAACGGATTAGGCAAAGACTGCCAAGTCTTTTGTCTGGGTAATGCGTTCTCGTACTAGATCCTAAAGACATTTCTGACATTTGTAACGTTTCTTAGGCTCGAGGGAAGGCAGCAGGAGGTCGAAGGGGAGTTAGTGAGGCTTGGAGAACAAATGGTTGAGACGGAAGAGGGTACCCGTGCGCTTGCTTTGGAACTTTGTAGAGAATTTGAAGACAAGTATATCTTACACATAAATAGTGGAGAGGTGAGTCTTTGAATTTTGTTCTTACGTTTTCTCAAATTCTGCTGCAGACAGGCGGCTGGAGAGTGATATCAAGTTTCGAGGGCGCGCTTCCAAACAAGTTTAAAAATTTACCACTGAATGATCTTTTCGACCTGAACTACTTGAAGAAGGTAGTTAGCAGCATGTGACTACGGGTTTTTAATGTTCTTTCTGGCTTATCACAGGTGGTTCTTGAAGCGGATGGGTATCAACCATATTTGCTCTCTCCAGAGAAAGGGCTGCGAGAGCTTGTACGAAGAGCTCTCGAACTTGCTAAAGATCCTGGAAAGCATTGTGTTGACGAGGTTTGAAATATTAGCGCTTAGGTGAACAGACTTCACGTTTTAATTTTCAGGTGCATCACGTTTTAGTTGATATAGTCGCTGCATCTGCATCTTCGACACCAGGCTTAGGAAGATACCCGCCTTTTAAACGAGAGGTATGCTCTTGTGCGATTTTATGTGGAAGTAACAACGGTTTTGTCCTTTCAGGTTGTTGCTATTGCAAGTGCCGCCCTTGATGAGTACCGGACGCACGCCAAGAAGATGGTAGTAGACCTTGTTGACATGGAAAGGTCATATATTCCACCACAGCACTTCAATCGTCTTGCTCAAAGAAGGTAGACAGCTTTTGTGTTTGGTCTCTTCACTTTCCTTAGCGCTTTGGCTTCCAGGATTGACAGGCTTCGAAGGGAAGAAGAGACAAAAACAAGAGTTTCGAAAAAAGCACAAGATGCAGAGCAAGTACTTTTGAACAAGGTAAACAACAGAGCCTAAAATGTTTAACTTTAGCTATTGACTATGCCATAGGCAGCAGGTCCACCAGTAAATCAGACACCGCCGCTGAAATCTATAAAAGGTCAAAGTGACAAAGACAAGGACAGCAAGGATGGCAAGGATGGTGCTCCATCTTCAATTGCCGGTGGCGAAATTTCTGGAGGTAATTGCTTAGAGCAATTTTTGTTTGATCTGAAATCTCTTATGCAGTTTATCTCATGAAAAAAAGTACGAACAAGTCTGGTTGGAAAAAGCGTTGGTTTGTTTTAAACGAAAAGACTAACCGGGTAAGCTACAACTGCCAGATGTTCTCCTCTCTAACAGTAATTTGGCAGCTTGGATACACCAAGACTCCTGATGAGAGGCTTTTTCGCGGTGTCATCAATTTGGAGGTTGATTTTTCTTGTCGTTCTTGCCACAGAAGATAATGTCGATGAACTTACAGGAATGTGCAATCGATGACGCGTCAGAAAAGGACGACGATGACGCCCCGACAACAAAATCATCTAAAAAGGAGAGGGCGTCCGACTCTAGCATCAGTCTTGCATTCAAGATTACAAACAAAGTTCCTTACAAATCTGTCTTGAAAGGTAGGCTCTCAATCCCTTCGTATGAAGACGTTTATTCCCTTCCTCTTGCAGCACACTCTTCGGTCGTCTTAAAAGCCGAAAGTATAGCGGACAAGCAGGAATGGATTGCGAAGCTCCGGAATTGTGCGCAAGGGACTCAGCAGCCGCCTGGCAAGTCAGCCTCTATCGTGAAAGAACCTTCTCGTGCACCAGAACCTGTGGTATTTCCATTCCTTCTTTCCTGTTTCACTTCATTTCTTTTTTGTCTAAATCTTTCTCGACTCGTAGCAGGACACTGTGATTAGAAGACCAGCCGATCCGGACGAGGACCTCAGATTCATGGGCCAAGAAGTTCGCGACTACGTTGAGGCCGTGCTCAACAGCCTCTCGGCCAACATCCCAAAGGTAATGCGGCGTCAAATAACTCACTTTCACTTGTCTCACACCACTCATTCACAGGCAGTCGTGCTTTGCCAAGTCGAGAAGTCGAAAGATGCGATGCTCAACAAGCTCTACAGCTCCATCAGGCAAGTCGATGACTAGCTTTTCGAACCGATGTCGCGTGAACCTTAACTCCGCGAACTACCGTGCAGTAAATTCTCGAGCGCCCAGATCCAGGAGCTTTTGCAAGAGGACCCTGAAGTAAAGCGGAGGCGTGACAAATGCCAGAGGCAATCGCAAGTGCTAAACAAGCTCACACACCAGCTAAGTATGCACGAAGCTCGCGTGTCTACTGTCAGTGGCTACACCGACACAGGTAAAACATCTCTGCATCGCCTTATCCAACAAAACTTTGGCTACCACAGATGGATATGGATCACCATCGAGTTCCAAAGGAGCCGGCGAGGAGTGGCGAGTGGCGTTTGAGTCCGCCAGCACTGCGCCACCGCCGAGCAAGTCTCTGAGCATCAACGGACGAATAGATCGACGGTTCACGGCCACGGAAGAGAACGGTGACATTGGTTCCAGCCGTCGGTCCACGCCCTCGAGGGCCGCTCCAGCGCCTCCGGGTTCTATGTATAGAGGATGATGACTAAACCGGTAAGTCTATCATCTCTTTTCTCTTGTTTCGTTCTTTCTTCCTTGTTTGTTGTTTTATATCGATTGACTGGATGGATTGTTTTTCTCAGAGTCGGGGAGTTTTGAAAATTTTTTGTGTGATTTTCCACGGATGGTTTGGTGGTGAATAACTTTCCATTTTGCTCTCCCTCTAGGTGCCCACGCTGCCGTATTGTAAATTGGCGGCCTTGTATCGTTACAGTCAGCTCTGCCGTGTCTCGATTATATATATGGTTTCTTTGTTTCTCTAGTCGGTGTCTGCGTGGTCTTAAGTTCTTAGACGCCCGTTTGTTTGCTGCTGTTCCTCGGGCTGGGTTTGGATATGTCGGCCCACTTTAGCGTGGAGCTCGGTCATTTCTTTGATGTTTATGAGGGCCACCTCACACATTCTATCGAGAGCCAGCATTGGAAATGGTTCCTCGATGAGAACTCCCACCTGAGGCAAGATTTGTGGACAAGAGGATATCTTCCATGTAAAGAGATCGAGATTCATCCTACCTCTTCGATGCAAAAGAGAGCTGCGGAGCTGAAAAACGTGGAGGGGATGACGAGCCAGTTGCAAGTGTCCCACAGCGCAATGGGGAGGCCCAGGTGCCACAGTATGAGAAACCTGGACGTAAGGCGAGTGTACGAGAGAGGAATGGGGGTCCGGATGAGCCTCTCGCACACGCTCACGCTCCTGTTGTAGGTGGAGATGTTTTCGTGCTGTAAGAAGCGAGAGGTGGTCACAAGCTATACCGGAACTATTTGGGAGCTACTTACCAGAAGAACTTGCTGTGTTTCTCCCAGGCTCAAGCCATCGATGATCTGGAAGATCATCTGGAGCAAGCAATTCGGCCGGTGCTTGGCATTGAGAACAAAGGCAAGATCCCGCTCGTCTAAGACTTTCCTCAAGTCGGCCTCCATGTCGGATCCCATGATAAGGTGACACTGCACTTGTAAGGGGACAAAACTTCCACGTAAACTTCGAAAACAAGAGTTCCCGAGAGAAGAAAAAGACTACCAACCTTCAGAGCCAGTGGAAAAGCCACGATATACCGCATGAGATCATCGTTGTGGATCCAAGCCTCTGTCAGCCTCGCCAAATTCTTGGTGCTGCTGATCACCTCGGTCCACGTCTTCCTGGCCTCGTCATACCTCGAGTAGGACGTATCGGTCCTAAATACCAAGAGAAGAGCCAATGCCGGGGCCGTGAGCTCGTAAGGCAGCGACGGCGCGTGGAGCACTGGAAGAAATCCCGGCGCCCACCCGGATTCCACGAGAGCGTTGTAGAGCGTGACCAGCACCGAAATCCCCGTGACTGTGAAGACCGGGGGAATCAAAGAGATGATAACCCGGGAGGAGAACGTCGAGGCCATATGGCGGGCGTGGCGGAGGGAGCTCCTGTGCCGCAGCCAGTCGTTGTTGGAGTAGAAGGCGCGGCGATTGGGCATATTTTGCTCCTTCTGCGCGTCGGCCCACTCGGGAACGCTCGCAATCCACCGAAATATGTCGAGCCTGGCCTCGCGGATGCCGTCGAGCGAGAATGGATTAGCGATGATCTTGCCGCGCGGCCCTCGCCATTGCCGCGGTTCTGGAATCTGGCAGAAAACCTGGAAAACAAACCTCCGCTGCTGCCGATGGCCGCGGCCCCGCGCCACCGCCGGTGGGAAACGCTGCTCTCGATCCAATGCGTATCGATTCATCCTTGAATCGAGCTCCCGGACCGCGAATCCGTGCGCTGTCGAGCCGCAAATGCGATGGACGAACTAGGTTTTTAGCTTACCGCTTAAATCCGAAAGAATATCTCATTGATGCTTGCCACGTCTACAGTAAAATGCCACGTATGCATACGCAACGTATATACCATAATAAACGAATAAACCTGGAAACCATGGAAAACGAATATACCACTGCGTCTCGTCGAGTGGCTTTTCCTTAAATCCCTGTACAAGAAAAAGAACAAACAAACGCGACTACTACGTTGCTTTGGAGCCACCGTGCTTGGCCTGGAGAGCTTGAGCTTCCGCCAGTGAAAGCGCCATAGCCAGCATCATCTGCTCTTCAAAGCTCTCGGGCACTACACTCGCAGTTGACGCTGCCGAATCGTTCGCCGCCGGTTGTAGCAGAGCTGCCGCTCCACCGGGATTACTTCCATTCGTCCCAGGAGCAGCAGCACTGGCAGCTCCACCACCATTCCCTGGATCATCCTCCTCCGGAGCTTCCCACGGCAGTAGCGATGGCACGCTGCTACAAAAGCTTGTCCCAGCCTCGACAACCTCGGACCCCTGGTCAAGCAACGCATCAGGCGACACTTCCACGCTCATCCCTCGACGAATCCATCTTGTTAAGTTCTCGTTATTGTTGCTGGTGTTGGTGCTGGTCATGCTGGTGTTGGTGTTGGAACCTGTTGCTCTTAGCGTTGTCAAGGCCATTGCCGCTGCCTCTACACCCGATTCCTCCACGCTCGACTTCTCCGCTTTCTCCTCAGTCAAGCTCTCGTCTGTCCCAGAAACTATTCGTATATGTTCTTCCAGGGACTGCGTCTCGCTGGAGCCGTGAGCGTTTGAGACGGCCCCACTGTCGTTGGACTCGGCGTCACTCTCCCCGGCCGGTTCCATCCCTCCGGTGTTTCCAGTCACCTGTCTCTCGGCCAGTGCGGCGATAGCGGAGGCAAAGCCTCCAGTGACGGACCCCCTCCTCCCTCGAATCTCCGACGGCTCCAGGTTCGTCAGTGGCGAGTCTTGGATCTCATACTGCAAGCCATTCAATGCCGATGGGAATGGATGCTCGGAGATGCTGTCTATTGGACGTTGGTTTCCTTGTTCCTGGGAACATAGAGCTCTGGTTAGTAAACGACAAGGTCTCATAAATTCTTCACAATCTAGCTACCTGGATAGAAAGCCAGATGGCCTCCATGACCATTATATCCTCGAGATCCAAGTCAAAATCTTCGTCTCTGCACGGCCAAAAGGTGACAAAAAGAAAAAGAATAGACGAATGAGCAACCAAAAGAGACAAACGCAAGACTTTTTGTACCTGTTATATGGAGCATATCCTGGGCCATCACCCGACGAACTATTGCTCCAAGCAGCACCTCTTCTTCTGGCGTTGAATGACGAGGAGTTCCTGGCGGATGTCGAAGAAAACGTATTATGTCTATTTGAATCTCTTTGGCCTCCTTGTTGCCACGGAGATTCTGAATCAGACCTTGATGGATAAGTAAAAATGTCGGTTTGAGGGTAGCCGATGGCCGTGTTGCCGTCGGCATTTGTCCATGGATCCCAGCTCCTTTCCGGCGGTAAAGCTGGCTCCTGGGACCTTTCCTCTGGAGTTGTTGTTTCCTGCTCGGCTTCCCCTGCTGCAACTGCAACTATTGGCGAGCCTTCTCGGGGAGCTTGTTCTTGCCTCTGCAAGCGCGCTTCCTCGTCCTGAATTTCTTGTTGTCGCCTGATTCTGATCTTTGCCTCTATAACCTTTTGCTCTTCCTGGAAACACAAAACACTTCATGCTGGTGCAAGAGAAGCATTGACAAACCATACCGCTTGCTCGACACCCTTTTCCTCGAGGGTCTTCGCGCCAAGATACTCCACCGCGTAGTTGGGCGTTTTGCAAAACGGACACCTACAGCAAGTCAAGAAGAACGGCTTAGAAGAGATACTTAAAAGCACTGCTTGGAGTCATACTGTGTAGGCCGGGTAGAATTCGGAGATTTCACTTGCAAGAAACACTCTGAAAAAATCAAAGAAAGAAAGAAACCAAACACACAGAGTAAGTTGAAACGAAGAGAACCGATAGAGAAATACCTGTGCAAATGCCTTTAGTACAACACTTCGATCGATTCAGGCTTGGATAATGCTGCCACCAAGAACAAAGAAAATTAAGAAGAAGGTACTACACATAAACCAAAGACTTACCAAAAAACAAATGGGACACTCGTCAAGATCGATGGCAGCATCCTCGGCTCCCGGGTAGCAAGGAGCAAGCTTGGCATCGATGATAAGCCTTCTCAGTTTCTTGTGATCGACGTCCTTGTGCTGATACAAGCCCTGGGGCCTCGTGTAGCGATCGTCAATCTGGGCGCGCCTTCTCGCGAATTTGTTGCCCATGACAACGGCTCGAGCACGCTATCCCGGAACTCGTCCTAGCATCTATCCCGGAATATCACAATCCATTGCTCGATTTACCCGCGGGACGAAGAAACGCATGGCGCCAATGCCCTAGCGAGGCCAGGACGCGGAAGAAGAGTAGCAATCCCTACCGAAGCTCTCCACGACGAATCGTCTTATTCTTTCTCAATCGCGGCCGAGGAGCAATCAATCCATCCATTCCGCGCAGCAGTGCCCAGTGCCGATGCGCGACGGCAGCGCTGTGGAACGATCAATCGATCGAGGGACGCGATAGGGACGCCGAAACGCAACAACGCGATACAGGGAGCCCTAGAAAAAAATGGTACCACGAGGGAATATCCAACCCTTTTGCATTTCTTTCGGCGTGGACGGCCACGATTGCGAGGATCGCAAACCGACGGCTCGATATTGCGCCCTCCACGATGCTCGAGACCATTTCAACTTCTTGGCGAAATTTCTTGCTATAAAACTCAGCCTCGATGACGATCAAACTTAAATCAAAGCTTCGCCATGATCATCTCTACCAAGTTCCTCCTCTCTAGCTTCCTTGCTCTGTTGATCTATGGCATTCCAAGCACTGCCCTCTCATTCCGTGAAAGCACTCAGAGTGATGACCTCTCGATCCTTGCAAGTACACAGGATGATTTCTTTTCAATCCTTGCAAGTACACAGGATAATTTCTTTTCAATCCTTGCAAGCACCCAGAGTGATTTCCTCGGCGCTCACAACTCCGCAAGAGCTTCAATTGCGACGTCTCCAAGAATCCCTCCTCTCTCCTGGAGCAATGACGCCGCGGCATTTGCAATGAGATGGATCACAACGCTGAGAGACACGAGAAATTGCAACATGGTTCACTCGGGCAACAGAGCATATGGGGAAAACTTATACAAATGGATGGGAAGTCCTGGATTGCCATCGCCAAATCCTGCGGAAGCCGTGAAGTCATGGGTGAACGAGAAGAGAGACTATCGGTATGCAAGCAATAGCTGTGCCGCTGGTAAGGTTTGTGGGCATTACACCCAAGTTGTGTGGAGGAACACCAAGAGAGTGGGGTGTGCGTCTATCAAATGTCCTGGAAATATGCTGCTTGTGAGTTGCAATTATGATCCACCTGGTAATTGGGTTGGGCAGAAGCCATATTAGCAGATTAGAAAGTTCCCATGCATTTTCACAGCATAGCCACAAATCCAATAAGTTTTCTTCTTGAGAATCATGGCAGCGTGTGTAGTTTTCTCGTTGACATCATAGCTTATAATAAATGTAAACTCACTGTTTCAATCACAATCTATCAGCAAGGCCAAATTGATTAATACTTTTTTGACGCATTTTGTTATTATTGAAACGTCAAGTGAATTAGATGTGGCAAGAACTATGAATGAATTAAATATTGCCTGGCATATAAGTTACCCAGTTGGCAAAGTTTTTCTGATTCACATGTTATCAAGAATCTATTGTTGGATCTCTAGGGCAGGATCCAGATCCATGCAACTGTTCTAGCACCAATTGTGATGATCTGCACATAGCAAGTATTAGGAAATACTTTTGAAACTACATTACACTTTCATGATATCCTCACAACTCAGATCCTCACCATTCCCTCTAAAGTAACCATGTCAAATGTAGCGTTAGATGGCAGCAATCTTGTGTGGCACCAGCGCTGCATCGTGCACACATTCCGTGATGGGTCTGTCAATACGTCAGCAGACTCTTCACCCAAGGGGCCAAAAGGAAGAAGCCTTGGATTGAACATACCATCACCGCCAAGCCCCAGAATTGCAAGGAGCGCCCCTTTGTCGCTCATCCAGCCCTCCATTACAGGAACTACAGGAACATCGTTCTCACAATAGACCCTGCACGAAGGAAACAAAGCTTTTTCTCCTTGATCCAAAGCTTTTTCCGTCTCAACCAGTGTACTACTAATTTCTTTTCTTAATCCTTGAGCGCAGCCTTGGAGAGAGCAACCGAGCTTCCTCCATTCGCTCGCACCTAGACAGAGCGTCGAGGAGGTTCCAGTAACTCCAAGATGAGAGGAGAAGGCTCGCATGCCCTAGTCTTACCTGCCCATGCACGTCTAATTCACTATAAAGTGTGTTAAGGCTGCTGTGCGAGATTAGTGTAAAGTTAGTGACAGAGCAAAGAGCGGTGTTGAGACTAAATTTGTACCTAACATCGCCGGCTCACTCCCAAGGCTGGCCCGAACCTAAAATGGACAGCTGAACGATTAATGTCACAGAAATAGTAACTTTTTTTTAATGCGATTAAAAAAATTAGTACTGGAGTTTAAATAATCTTAAGCTTGCCTTAAAAACAATTCTGACTTTTTAATCTTTTGTACAACAACTCAAAAGCAATACTGATTTATTACGATGAGAAAATTAGACACATGCCAATGAGGCTATGCTTTGCAGAAGAGAACTTATTGGATTTGTGGCAATTTTATGCTGTGAAAATGCATGGAAAACCACTTCATAAAGTGAGTTTTCTAAGTTGCTAATATGGCTTCTGTCCAACCCAGTTACCAGGTGGATCATAGTTACAACTCACAAGCATCGCATTTCCTGGACATGTGATAGAAGCACACCCCACTCTCTGGGTGTTCCTCCAGACAACTTGGGTGTAATGCCCACAAACCTTACCAGCGGCACAGCTATTCGTTGCATACGTATAGTCTTTCCTCTCGCTCACCCATGACTTCACGGCTTCCGCAGGATTTGGCGGTGGCAATCCAGGACTTCCCTGCCATTTGTATAAATTTTCCCCATATGCTCTGTTACCGGAGTGAACCAGGCCGCAATTTTTCGTGTCTCTCAGGCTTGTGATCCATTGCGTTGCAAATGCCGCGGCATCAGTGCTCCAGGAGAGAGGAGGGATTCTTGGAGATGTCGAAACGGAAGCTCTGGCGGAGTTGTGAGCGTCGAGGAAATCACTCTGGGTGCTTTCAAGGATTGAGTAGAAGTCACTTTGGGTGTTTGCAAGGATTGAGAGGATATCACTCTGGGTGCTTGCGAGGATTGAGAGGCTGCCATAGATCAACAGGGCAAGGAAACTAGAGAGGAAGAACTTACTAGAGATGAACATGGCTAAGCTGTAATCTAAGGACATCAAGTTTTATAGCAAGAACAAGTTCGATTGAAATGGTCTCGAGCAACGCAATATGACGAACATTCCGTGACGATCATCCTTAGAAGTTGAAAGGAGGGTGGAATGTTCAGCCCTCGATTTACGCTCCTTGCAATCGCGGCCGTCCACGCTGAAGAAATGCAGCGCTGTTTCAATCAGAAATTGAAAAAAAAGCAAAATTCATAGAATAAAAGGGCAAATAGTAACATTTTAGAAGTTTAGTTTGACTTCTCTCCTCTAACTCAGACTCATTGTTGTTATTACTCACGTTCTGCTGACCAATGCTTCTGATTGTGATTGCAGCAATTGTAAAAAAAGAAGTCGTTTTGGATTTTACATGATTTAAAACAAATAATATATTACATTGGTGGCCATATTAACGTATGCAGAAAACCTAGTGAAACATAAAGAAATTTCTTGAGTACACACAACTCTGGAAGTTAGCTTTGATAGAATTTGTGGGGTTCCTTCTCCGAGTTCTTGGATCTAAAACAGCCCTGATTTCTCCACACTTCATCCTCGACCTCCCTCGCCATGAAGGTCACTGACTCCTTCGCCACCTCGGCCTTGAACGCGGGCATAAACGGGGATGTTGAGAACGGCCAAAGACGACAGTTGCGCCCCTTCCTTCTATTCCCGGCCCAAGATTTCCACTAGAATGGATCGAAAAAGTCTAGCTCGTGTTATACAGGGGAGGAGGATGACGTCTTTGATAGGGCAGCGAGGCTGGGATTTCCAATCTTACAAGTTATCCAATCTCGACGCACGAGTTCTTTGACGAAGGGTTTTAAAACTGTCGGTCTTCTGTGAAATAGAAAGCTATTCGTGTCGCGTATCCTTTTACTGAGGGTTTCTAAAATACACGATGGCGAGCATTGGTGAATTTGAGCGAGCTTGTGAGAATGGAGCTTCGGTCCAGGAGGAGCTGCTGGCCGGCATTCTCCGCAAGAATGCAAGCACCGATTATCTCCAGAAGTTTGGGAGCCCCCAAACTCCAGCTGCTTACAAATCCCAGGTTCCAATCGTATCCTATGAGGATGTCGCCGGAGAGATTGAAAGGATTGCATCCGGGGACGAGAGCCCAGTTCTTTGCCAGGACCCAATTATTTGCTTTTTCGCGAGGTAAGAATGTCTTTGCCGGAAGAACAAAGCAAAATCTCTCTTTTTCTAGTTTAATTGTCAAAATTTTCTAATTCCAGCTCCGGCACATCATCTGGGAAGCACAAGATTATTCCAGTCACTGCTGAGAATATGTCCGCCACAACGAGAGCAATAGAACTTTCCAGTGCTTACAAAGCAAGGTATTTTGCTAATCTCAATATATCTTGTGAAGAACTTTGATGGTTCTGTGGAAATCTTTTAGATGTTTCCCGGAGCTTGGAAGTGGGAGAGTGCTCGGTTTGTACTACTGCATCGATCAATTTCATACCAAGGCGGGGATCTTGGTGGGAGCTGGCACCACTTACACGATCAAGAACTACAGAAACTTCTCAAGTAAGTTCACGACTCCGTACGAGATGATCGTGTCCGGGTCAAACTGGCGGGAGCTGACGTACTGCCACTTGCTGTGTGGCTTGATCCAGCGAGACGCGGTGGAACACATCGAGTCGATGTTTGCCTACACCATCTGCGAGTCTCTGAGGATCCTCGAGAGCGATTGGGAGGAGATTTGCAACGACATAAGAACTGGCAGCTTGATCAGCGGCAAAGTCACACACGCAAAGCTCCAAGAAGCTTTCGCGAGGTTAATTCTGGATTATAACGAGCTGGATCGTGTCCGCAATGCCGAGGCCATCACCAAGATTTGCAGCAGAAAATCATGGTCTGGAATTCTTTCCTTGCTCTTCCCGCGAGCAAAACTGGTTTCCACAGTGGTGACCGGGGGGATGGCACACTTTGTTCCTCAGTTAAGAGATTACGCAGGTGTCAAGCTTCCAATCTCCGGGAAAGACTACTACTCGTCTGAGGGAGTTCTTGGGATCAACACAAACCCCGCTTCTCCTCTTGAGGAAGTCGTCTTCACAATTTTACCACACATAATGTACCACGAGTTTCTTCCGCTCGGTGCTAATAATCCAGCTGGTGAAATCCTGGCTCCACACGAGGTTGTCGTTGGGCAAGAGTACGAGATCGTCATCACGAACTTCGCAGGTTTGCCATCTTCTATCTTTTCTTGCAAATTTCTCACCCGAAGTGTTCTCTTTTCTTTAAGGATTATATCGATACCGAGTCGGGGACGTGGTGAAAGTATCGAGTTTTTTCCATGGAGTTCCTCAGCTGGCTTTCAGCCACCGCAAGAACGCGGTTCTGAGCGTCCAAAATGAGATGGTCGACGAGCAAGAGCTCCAAAATGTGGTGATGGAAGTATCAAAAGAGGCAGGGATCGAGGTGGCGAACTTCACAGCCTATGGCAATTCCACCGCTGTTCCTGCGCACTACGTGATCTTCTGGGAGCTCAAACGCAGAGAAGGGATCAACAGAGAGCTCTTGGAGAGATGCTGCTCGAGTATAGACAGGTCTTTCAATCCGGGATACACTGGAAAGAGGCTGGATGAAGTGATCGACTCGCTGGAGCTGGTGATTGTCAAGGAAGGGACGTTTGAGAGGCTGATGGAGGAAGCTGTGAGGAATGGAACATCGCCAGCGCAGTATAAAACTCCAAGGTGTGTGACCTCTCCAAGAATGCTGGAAGTTCTAGAGTCTGGACGCGTCCAGAGCTACAAGAGTGGGGAGATGCCTAGATCTGTGTTAGAGAGCTGGGAGCCAAGCTTTCCACAAGGCAGTGCATCGCGAGATGCCTAGAATATACCTGAAAAAGCATCCAGATTTGTCTCCAACAGAAGTCCGCCCCTCACCTCATTTTGTCTGGCTGAGATTTCTAAGAACAAACATAGTTAAGGTAGCAAAATCATAGTCAATACATACATTGGGCCAATTTCATGAGTTTTTCAAAGGTATAACAGAATACAACCATTAAAACTTGATTTGAATCATTGAAGCTGGAGGAGATTTAGTTGTGACAATTGCGAATCCACCGCCACAGCTAAGATGGCTAATCTTCTTAAAAATTGCATCAACAAGAACATTGCTGCAGAAAAGATTGAGCTCTTGGTGGAGCTGCTATGTCTATTCCATTATCTTCCCCACTATCAACAAGATCCCATTGGAAAAAAAATCCTGTCCCAATTTCACCAGCTTCACAAGACATTATGAATCTTAGCAACATCTGGTTAAACCAAAAGAAAATTCTGAATGAGAAACAATGCAATGTACCTGAGTGTAGGATTTGGTTCTGAAGTTCATCCTAGAAATCTAGAGGCAAGGGTAAGTTTCCATTAAGAATGTGTGCTGCGTTGACGAGATCATTCTCATCAAAGGGAGCTTGTTGATTCGTTGCCAATGTCATCTCAGAGATAAATGCCAAGAATCCTAGTAAAACTTGCTTTGTGTTCTATGTTGATGTCTTTGCTGTGGCTACTTCAAAACCTTAAGCTGCTTGACCATGTAGAGATCTTTAGCTTGTTGGTACTGAAGTTCCTATTTATTATAGGGCTTCCTCTAGCAAACTCTCAGCATGGAGGTTGGTCACTCTCATGTAGAAACTTTTTGCCAAAAATCCCATATCTAGTCTTATGGGATTTTCAGTAACCCACTTACCCATACTTGTGATGGAATACTTGGCTACAAACTTGTTACTTGCCATTGAGGAACTTTATACCCATTGCAAAGTAATGAAGCAAGGGTAAGTTATTGCCTTCACCACAGCCTCAAAAACGTCTGCTAGAACTTCCTAAATTTAGGCATGTAGCCACTCTTTATTAGTAAATCACATATTTCTACCACTAAAAGCTTGAAAGGAATTTATGAGTGGTTTGGCGAATTTGCTTATTGAAGTGTTGAGACAGATATTTCTTCCATGATGTTGTCAAAGTTGGTGTCTGTAAATATGATGGACCATGCATGTAAAGCAATGGTGACCACCTTCATCTCCAAGAAGAGAATGCAATGCATAATAAACTTAATGACAGCTCAAGGGTCTCTCAATACCATATGCCAGCTTTCACATCCTTGCAAAGCTTTATTCTACCTGGCATCACCAATGGAAATGCACCAGCTATCCATACCACATTTTGCATGGTGTTCAATGGCTCCCACATGCATGGGGCAGGTCCTCCTCAAATGCAGGCCACTGTATCAGTGCATCCCTACACTCATTGCATACTGTGTAGGGTAACACAATTGTGCATAAGCAATTGAGCTGCATCTTCACCATAAGGATTAAGAACATGCTTTTATTTCTTATAAGGAAAATTCATCTCATCTATATCAAAGTATTCAAGCAAAATAAGTTGCATTTCGCCTCATGTAGCTTATTTTGTTGGCCCCTCACATCATCCACCACCAACTGATTACCGACAAATATGCAATACACAAAGTACAACCAAGGGGAAAACAAGTTTGAACATGGATACAAAGCTTATGAACTCAAGGACATAAAACCCACGAATTTGGAGCCAATACAATGTTTTAACTCAACTATACAATGTTTTAACTATTTTGACCTCAATGTTTTATATTTTTTAACACTAAAAAATATAAGTCTTCAATGAGTATCTTGATTTATGCATTTTTATTTATTTATTTATATAGCTTTATCATGGCAGTAGGCACATCATGTTCTGTTTATGCTCTACTACTTCAAGTAATTTATGTGAAGAGTAGGATATATTTTATATCAAGATGGGAACATTGTATTAACTCACTTTTGTGCCAAAGCTAAATGCCTACTAAATGCTATAAAGTTCATAGCTAATCTCCTATGATGACAAGCTATTTGATTGTCATTTCTTACTTACATATAATGCATATTTTAAATAAAGAATTGTATTTATAATCAATGCTCACCCTTCTACTTTTTGAAACCTGCACACGCATGATAAATTGTGATGCCTAAATTGAGACAAAAAGTCACATACCTTACCACAACATCCACAATGGAGGCATTATGAACAAATCCTTGCACTCGTGTTTGCACAATTAGTCTTCACCCACCAATCAATCTTTTCCCTCAAACTCCTCAAAACCTACACATACAATAAGGGATCAAATGTATTGCAACACATATGGGGATAAGCTCATGAAAAAAACCTCATACTAGTGTTGCTTGCAAAAACCATAATTGCACTTCTTATGTGCTCAGAAGACAAGTTGCCCATATCTTTGTAAGAGAATAAGAGAGTGGCAAGCAAGAAACGACCTAGCAAAGAGATATATGTGGCAACATGATTGCATGCACCCATAAATGCTTCAGATGGCAAATGGTGTAAATCTATACAACAGTTTTCGCTTTAATTAAAAACGCTGTAACATTTCCATTTTACCCTTTCTAATATGGCAATGGCCCTTTTCTAGTCTTCTATATTTAACACGATGTGGCCTATGGACCCCAAACATATTACTTTCTAACCCTAGCAATTGAAATGTGATCAGAATATGTTTAAAAACCAAAAATCAAAATCACATAGACTCCCTTTTGGCCACCACATCATTCATGTATATTATGCAAAATTAAAACCCTTTCAATTGAGTGCAAATTATTTGCTGATTAAATATTTTAAAAGTTTTTTTTGTCCTCCCAACTTGTTGGTTAGAGACTAGGCTCTTCTCTTTGTTGGTAATAAAAAAGGTATGCAGAAAACCAGTCAAACACATATTTTTTCCGGTAATCACAGCGAACTTTGGGTAAAAACACCTCTGTAAGTTGGCTTGAATTGGAATTTGTGGAAAATTATAAACATGATATAATCCACGAAGATAATTACTTGATCCTGCAAAAACTCGTCCATGCAGATCTCCCCTCAAGCTGCTCCACCATCTTCGCCAGTGCTGCTGCCACCATCCCTTCCTGGAGCTCCACTTCCTGCCCGTCAGCACCGACGCTCCAAGCCAGTGCCCATTGCTCGTCTCCGCATCAAGCACCACCTGCATTCGACACTTGCTCTCGCGAAAACTCGCTCTCCATCGCCAACGCCAGCTTCTGGCAGCCCTGGATCTCTTTGGAACCTCAGCCTCGAGCGCTACACGCCCCGGACACACGTATGCCGTACACTTCGTGACGGCCCCGCGCAGGTACGCGCCCCACTCCCAGCGGGCATGACCCCTGCCTCTCCTCGCACACCTCCACAGCGCGACAAACCTTGCTAAAGTTGGCAGGACGACGCGCTTGAGGTACTGGAAAGGTGGCGAGAATGGTGCCACCGTTGAGGGCGAAGGTGGAGCTGCCGGATCCGATGCGCGGGTGGAGTCTTGGTCCAGGTGTCAAAACCCTAAACTAATCAGACATGGGGTTCGTGATTCAGTGCCCGGTGGTGAGCTTCGAGGATGCCGCGAAGAGAAATACTCTTGGTTTTCTAGTGAGTATTGGCGCGAACAAGGCTCGGGCTGTGAAGAGCAGTACGGATTGTCCCGGGTCAAGAGCGTTCGGACATGTATACAGGGGAAGGACAAGTTTGCGTATGTTGTGGTGGATGACGCCTTTGATACGGCAGCGAGGCTGGGATTTCTAGGAACAAACCACTGATTTCCAATATTTGAATGGAATAAAGTTTCTTGGGAATCCGAGTTCTTTAAAATTGTCCTCTTTGGTGAAATAAAAAGCTATTCGTGTCACGTTTATCACGTTTAATACACGATGGAGAACATTGGCAATAATGGAGCTTCGGTCCAGGAGGAGCTACTGGGCGGCGGAAGAAAGGGAGCACCCATTATCTCCAGAAGTTTGGGAGCCCCCAAATTCCCAATCGTAACCTATGAGGATGTCGCCGGAGAGATTGAAAGGATTGCGTCCGGGAGGGCCAGTTCTTTGTCACGAGGTGAAATCCTCGCTTGACACGAGGTTGTCACTGGGCAAGAGTACGAGATCGTCATCACAAACTTCGCAGGTCTTAGTTTCTATCTTTTTCAACTTTTTTTTCTTTCTTTTTTTTCTCAGGATTATATCGATACCGAGTGGGGATGTGGTGAAAGTATCGAGTTTCTTCCATGGAGTTCCTCAGCAAACTCAGAGAAGAGACCAGGAGAGAGCTCTGGGAGAAATGCTGCTCGAGCATATACAGGTTTTTCAATCTGGGATACACTGGAAAGAGGCTGGATGGAGTGATGTCTAGGTTTCGTGAGAAGCGACAAAAAGAAAATTTGTGGTGATTCTATAAAAGGGAAGATTTTTCTAAATTTTAAACCCTAGTATCATATGTTGATCAATTTAAAAAGTTTACATGAAGAAAACTAGAGAAGAATTGAAAAGTTCTTGGATTGTAAACAGCATGATATGTCTCTTCTTCCCATGACCAGACTCCCCAATGAAAACATATAGTAGATAGTTTAGCTATGATTTTGCTTTTGCATTTGTCTCTTGATAACAACCATACTTCAAATTATTGAAGGGATAGGGATGTTAATGCGAAGTTAAATAATTAGAAATTCTAGAATATTTAAGAATATCTTAGGTATATCCACATCTATATAAAGATTAGTGTTTCTTTAGCTAATAAAAACTTCAATTAAATTTAAACAGATAAATTTTCTAGAATGTTAAATATTTTTCATTCAAACCTATAATAAAAAAAACTAAATATAGATCAAAATAATTCATGTTAATTAAACATCACATATGTACCTCTTAGGATATTGCAAGTAAAGTTCTAAACATATTTACATTTACATGTATATGACTACCAAAGGCTATTATATATATAACACAGTTGAACATGATTAAAATAATGTGAAAAAACCTAATAAAAAATCTAGGAGAAATTTATATTGTTGTTTTTAATTAAGAATTAATATTAGTTAAATTTGTTCAAACACAAACAGAAAGTGACTTATAAGATAAAATACAATTACACTCCAACTCAATCTCTACTCCTCTATTTAAGAAGCTTTTTTCTAAGCAAAATACTTTTTATGTTAATATGATGTGGGTTTGGATGCTAATCTGACATTGTTTAAGAGACAATAAACAAATGCACACTTAGGTGTGCATGAGTTTATTCTTCAATTAATGGTGTACTGAGCTTAAATAGATTTATACTAATTGAAAATATTAGCATTAAACACTAATTACATATATGCACTCACAAAAGTTAGAAAAAATAATTTTGTTGTGCGTTGCATACAGCAACGCTTGGTTTGCTTAATTGTAGTGTCATTCTTATTTAGTATTTTTGAATAATTCAATTGATTGATAATTATAAACATGTTTATAATCTATAAATCAATATTAATATTATTCCATTAAAATAAATAAGAATATACTAAAAAGTGTTTAGGAAAATTTATAAATTTTTAATAGAAGATTAATCTAAATAAATAACAACCGTTAGATGGTAGAATATCCTAGAATATCTAAGCATATTCTAGATATACCTACAGGTTTTGCTTAAGCAAACCAAAAAGTATAATACAATCTTAAACATAGAGCAATATTGTAAGCCTTGTAATTAAGCACAAAACATTGGTTAGATCTGTGACTACGTGGAAATAAAGCCAGGTGCCAAAATTTCAAAATATTATGTGCAATATTAGAATCATAAGAATTAAACTTTTTGCAAAATTGTGTTAGAATC
The DNA here is from genome assembly GCF_000143415.4 of Selaginella moellendorffii. NCBI lineage: Eukaryota > Viridiplantae > Streptophyta > Lycopodiopsida > Selaginellales > Selaginellaceae > Selaginella > Selaginella moellendorffii. Next base: position 5,337,039 of record NW_003314262.1, read on the forward strand.
ATAAGAATTAAACTTTTTGCAAAATTGTGACAAAAAGGTAACATTACAACTACTGGGCGCTCCTTCTTGGGCCACGGGCCGCCACTGGTTGGTTGACCACATTTCCAATCACAGCATTTTAAAAAGTATTAGAAATCTCAACGCCACGCTATCTCAAAAATTTTGGTTGGTTGCTTGGTTTTGGTGCTTTGCCGCGTCATCAACCGTACAGGAATCCATTCTACCGTAATTCCGTGCAATAGTCTTGCCGCCGTACAGATCCCCTGTTCTTGGAAATCGCGGTAGGCAGTCGCGATCTTGCTCGCGCTGGAGCGCCAACGAATGGATAATCGACTGCCCAGCGACGAGGTAATTAGGTCATTTTCCATCGGCGGGACGAGGAGGACAATGAAGAAAGATCACGAGAATGCGAAGCCCAGCTCAGCTCCATCCAGCAAGCGCCGGATTATGGGCGCTCGCGGCCCCGAGGAATTCCACTGCCTGGGCGCGCTGGACATCATCAAGGAATCAGTGGCAGCGCTGCGAGCAATCTCCTCGCTCTTCTTCTGGGTCGCGGCGCTCCTCGCCACGCCATTCTCCATCGTCGTGCTCTCCCAGGCCTGGATCACGTCCCCGGTGGTGGAGAACTGGGCCGCGCGGATCGAGGCCAGCGCTCTCGCCACCCGCGGCGGCGTCTGGTTCCTCCCATCCTACCGTGCCGCCTGCTTCAAGCTCGTCGACAACCTCGTCTCCCACGCCTTCCAGCTCCAGTATTCTGAAGCTCAGGTATCCAATCGCAGCACTCGTGATTTGACCAAGAAAACCAGTGATCGTTACCCCAAAAGTTATTGAATCTCCTCGTCATCAGCTTGGAATTTACCAGACAATAGTTCCACTGCAAAGCAGCTTGGACTGGAGAACACCCTCAACATCTCGCTGGCCTCAATGGCCCAGCTCCAAAACGCGAAAGAGGTTGTTCTTCAAGCGGCTAATCACCACCCTTTCAGTGAAGCCCCAAACTCCGACCTGGGCCGATAGACGGGCACCAAGTTCCTCTCCTTGCCCCTCGCCGCTCACAGGCAATTGTCATCGATGAGGATCGTCCTCTCCATATCGCTATCCTCGCAACATTTTCACATTCCTTCTCTCTCGAGATGCTCCAGGGACTGCTGGAAATCCCAGTGAAGCCACAGTCTTGTAAACAAGGGGATTGTTTCGCTCCGCTGCTATTCTCACGCCCGGATCTCGTTGAGAGCGCATACAAACTCCGGGCCCCTGTATGCTAGAGCCAAATTGCCACCCGCGGCGGCAAAGAAGCGCGATCCTTGCCCTAGCGCGCATCCGCGGCGGCGGCACGCATCCAAGGCGCCGGCCAGCGACCGGATCGTAGCTCCGGGGATGGATTCCGGGCTGCTGGCTATGCGGCGGCTGTGCCGGCTTGGCGACACTGAGATCAATGGTGCGGAGCCACGGCTGGCACCTGCCTGCGCACGGGTTTCAGGTAAATACGGCGCCGTGGAATTCGACCAAGTGAGCGAGCTCTTTTTGCAGGTTGTGGCGATCACTGTGTTCTTCCTCCTCGTAGTCGCGTACTTCGTGTTTTTCGCGCCTTTCATTGGGCCCAATCCGTGGCAGTATATCGTAATTGGGTGTTACTCGATGAGTCTTGGTGAGTCTTTCTTCGCAATTTCTCACTCTTGGAATTTGTTAAGCGCTCAATTTCGTTAACTTTGCAGGCACTTGTGGTGTTCGTTCTTTACGTCAGATGCACAGGAATCAATCCTGCGGACTCAAAGCTACCTCTTTGCAGCTAGCAAGTACCTGAGCTAAACTTCTTTGCAAAAACAGATCGTGGATTTGGCAACCTTGACAGATCGCGTTGGGCAACGAGATTGGAGGTATCGTCCTCTCTTAGAATTGTTTTTCTAACTCCATGGCAAAACAGGCATGTTTACTCCCAGCGACGAACTCGCGGAGGAACTGTCCCAAGCGTCAAGCGCCGCCGGAGAGAAGCTATGGCGGATAGATGATGAAGTCGGGAATCGCGGACATGGTGAACACGGGTGGACGTCCTGGCGGATCCATAACGGCGTCGCTCTTCTTGAAACAGGTACCCCTTTCGTTTTGTTCTTGTGGAAGAACTTCTAATCTCTTCCATTCTTGATGGATGGACAGTTTGTCGATGAGAAAATTCCTTGGGCTCATCTCGACATCGCTGGACCCGTGTGGAACGAGAAGAAGAAAATGGCGACTGGATTCGCTGTGGGGACCTTGGTGGAATGGGTTTCGAAGCACGCATCCTCCTCATAAAGTAAAAAAAAAGAGGTTGGTTTTTCCCACAGCAGGATTGTTTCTTGAGGCTCATTTTTGCTCGGTCGTTAAACAATTTACATTTATTATAACAACGAAATATCTTACTCCTAATTTGAAATTAGCATATCCCTTGATCCATGGGCGAATCTTAACCTCCGCGCAATGCAGGCAAGGGCATATGCGCGCAATAAGCACAGCAACGCACAAATGCCCCACACCCGCGGTAAATATTTGCTTTCCATCTACTGTGGTAATGGTAATGCAAGCCAGGGTAGGTGAAAAAATTAAAAATCACCGCACGGATCTGGGCCGTGGGATGAGCTCGAACGGCCCTTCTTACAACATTTTAAAAAGTATTAGAAATCTCAACGCCACGCTATCTCAAAATTTTTTATTGGTTTTGGCGCTTTGCCGCGTCATCAACCGTACAGGAATACTCTAAACTCGTGCGCCACGTGGCGGATACGGGAATGTTATAATCCATCCCTTTTCACATTACATATCTTGATCGCGTTTCATATTTGGTCGTGATATATACGCTGTGCGGTTTGTTCTAGGGCGCGAACGAGAAAACGACTGTTAAGCGTGGGAGAGCAAGGAGAAGCGCGAGAAGGCTCGATGCTGTGTGAGTGCCCTCTTTCTTTCCTCCCCGATTGCCCTCTTTCTTTCCTCCCCGATTGCCCTCTTTTTCTCCCCTCATGGCTGCGATTTTTTGTTGTGAAGCAGGAAATGAGAGCGTCGTCGTTACTCCACGTCGAGTCAGGATCGACGAGCGCGCGACAAGAGCTGTCGAGCAGAAGCTCGTTCGGCTTGCCTTGCTCACAGGCGAGGAGGAAAATCAAGAGCTCTACAGCCCAAGCGACTTGATCATCGGAACAGCTCCCAACGCTGAAGCTTTCTCCAGGTGAGCAACCAAGAATGCTTCTAACCGTCAATGCTTCTACCGTCGATGCTTTCAGGTGGGCATCGGGAAACAGGAAGTTCCTCTGTGACTTCATCGGAGGAAAGATCATCGCAAGGGAACTCCCGCATAACCCCCATGGGCAAGCTCAGTTGAAGGTGGGAGTTGCTTTTGATGCACAAGCAAGTGGATTGCTCGTGGTGGCGACGGCTGTTACTTATAAACCGGATATCGGGGGGGATCTTTACGAGCCGGACGTAACAGTGCAAGTTCGTGGTCAAAGCTCTATTCTACCTCCCGGTGTCGCGGCTTTGAGGACATATGGGGCTATCGTCATCGAGATCGCAACATCCCAGACACCCAAGAATCTTCACGAGCGAGCTGCGATCTTCCTTGGACCAGACTATCCTCGCTGCGAGCTCTATATCGGTCTCAAAAGGTTCAACGAGAGAGCTAATGGAACTATCGCTATGTTGGCTTCGGTCTATGAAAGGCCAGGAGCTGGCGGAGGGGCGGCAGGAGCTGGGGGAGGGGCGGCCGGAGCTGGAGCTGGAGCAGGGGGCGGGGGACCAATGCCCATCCGGCTTGTCTCATTTGGGACTTGCCCTTTGGGCCCAAATGCAACCTGGAGAAATTCTCCGATTCTCACAGGGGTTGGACATGGTGGGATTGCTTTAAATGGTCCTGGAGTGAGGCCTTATATCCTGCGGTTTCCGGCGGTGCAAATTTTTACGACATTTGTTCCTCCTGGAGGTGGAGCAGTGGGCGTTCCACCAGCTGGTGCACCTGTGAACTATGAGTTGGATCTTTATTATATCCAACAGGCTTTTTCATGCCCTTTTGAACCCACGTATTGAAATCTATGCAATCTACTTGTATTTCCTTTTTATAAGTAATATAAAAAGAGTTTTACCTTAGCATGTGTCTCATATTAAATGCTGATGATTTGGATCTTTATTTGTTCTCTCTTGGATGTACGACTCGCTGGAGCTGGTGATTGTCAAGGGACGTTTGAGAGGCTGATGGAGGAAGCTGTGAGGAATGGAACATCGCCAGCGCAGTACAAAACTCCAAGGTGTGTGACCTCTCCAAGAATGCTGGAAGTTCTAGCGTCCAGAGCTACCAGAGTGGGGAGATTGTGTTCGAGAGCTGGGAGCCAAGCTTTCCACAAGGCAGTGCATCGACATGACCATGAGATTCCTAGAATATACCTGGAAAAGCATCCACACGGATTATATTATGTTTGTACAGAAGTCCATTGCCCCTTGAACTTCTTGATGTTAACAAGCTGGCGCACCAGTTCTTTGACGTAGCGCTTTAAATTGTTCTCTTCTTATCATAAAGTTTCAAATGGCGAGCATTGCCGAGTTTGAGCAAGCTTGTGAGAATGGAGCTTCGATCCAGGAGGAGTTGCTGGGCGGCATTCTCCGCAAGACCCATTATCTCCAGAAGTTTGGGAGCCCCCAAAGTCTGGCTGCTTATAAGTCCCAGGTTCCAATCGTATCCTACGAGGATGTTGCCGGAGTGATTGAAAAGATTGCTTGCGGGGAAGAGGGCCCAATTCTTTGTCACGACCAAGTTCTTTGCTTCTTCGCGAGGTAAGAATTTCTCCCATTCTTTATTTGTGTGAGAATCTTCTACTTCCAACATCGTCTGGGAAGGGTAAGATTATTCCAGTCACTGCTGAGAATATCTCCGCCTTAATGAGGGCAGCGGAAATTTCCAATGCTTACATAGCAAGGTAGTTTGCTAACCTATCGATTGTTCGATGTGGGTTCAATGTGGAGATCTTTCAGATTTCCCGGAGCTTGGAAGTGGAAGAGTGCTCGGTTTATACTACTGCGGTCATCAATCTCATACCAAGGCGGGTATCTGGGTGGGAGCTCTCACCACTTACTTGATCAAGACCTACAGAGGACCGTTTAACAAGTTCACCACTCCGTACGAAATGATCATCTCGGGATCAAACTGGCGAGAGCTGACGTACTGCCACTTGCTGTGTGCTTTGATCCAGCGAGACGCGGTGGAACAGATCGATGCGAGTTTTGCCTACATCATCTCCGAAGCTCTGAAGATCCTCCAGAGTGATTGGCAGGATATTTGCAAAGACATAAGAACTGGCAGCTTGAGCAGCGGTAAAGTCACACACCCAAAGCTCCAGGAAGCTTTCGCGACTTTTTTGGTTAACAAAGAGAATATTGCCGGAACCGCCGACGCCATCGCCAAGATTTGCAGCAGAGAATCGTGGTCTGGAATTCTTTCCTTGCTCTTCCCGGGAGCAAAGCTGGTGTCCGCAGTGGTGACGGGGGCGATGGCACACTTTGTTCCTGAGTTAAGAGATTACGCAGGTGGCAAGCTTCCAATCTCCGGAAAAGATTACTACTCGTCTGAGGGAGTTCTTGGGATCAACACAAACCCGGCTTCTCCTCTTGAGGACGTCGTCTTCACAATTTTACCACACATAATGTACTACGAGTTTCTTCCGCTCGGTGCTAATAATCCAGCTGGTGAAATCCTGGCTCCACACGAGGTTGTCGTTGGGCAAGAGTACGAGATCGTCATCACGAACTTCGCAGGTTTGCCATCTTCTATCTTTTCTTGCAAATTTCTCATCCGAGGTGTTCTCTTTTCTTTAAGGATTATATCGATACCGAGTCGGGGACGTGGTGAAAGTATCGAGTTTTTTCCATGGAGTTCCTCAGCTGGCTTTCAGCCACCGCAAGAACGCGGTTCTGAGCGTCCAAAACGAGATGGTCGACGAGCAAGAGCTCCAAAATGTGGTGATGGAAGTATCAAAAGATGCAGGGATCCAGGTCGCGAACTTCATAGCCTACGGCAATTCCACCGCCGTTCGTGCGCATTACGTGATCTTCTGGGAGCTCAAACGCAGAGAAGGGATCAACAGAGAGCTCTTGGAGAGATGCTGCTCGAGTATAGACAGGTCTTTCAATCCGGGATACACTGGAAAGAGGCTGGATGGAGTGATCGACTCGCTGGAGCTGGTGATTGTCAAGGAAGGGACGTTTGAGAGGCTGATGGAGGAAGCTGTGAGGAATGGAACATCGCCAGCGCAGTATAAAACTCCAAGGTGTGTGACCTCTCCAAGAATGCTGGAAATTCTAGAGTCTAGACGCGCCGAGAGCTACAAGAGTGGCGAGATGCCCAGCTCTGTGTTAGAGAGCTGGGAGCCAAGCTTTCCACAAGGCAGGCAAAAAAATTAAGTCATTGGAAGTCAAACAAGGTTGAATCATTTAAAGACTTGACTTAAAGTTACTGACACGTGTTTATTTTATTTACCTTTTACATCAAAATAAAGAATCTTTTACAAAGTTTGACACCAAGGTTTAGGGCTAGAGAATGGGCGCTGTGACCACGGCCGTGATCGCGATCGCGGGGATTCTACTCGGATGGGCAGCGATCGAAATGGCTTGCAAGCCGTGCTTGGAGAGAGGAAGATCTTCGCTGGCGAAATCGCTCAATCCGGACTACGATCCAGACGACGAACTGGATGCCCAGCGCCCGGCGGTGACAAAGAAAGACGAAGAGGAGGAGGAGGGCGATGGCGATCGTGGCATTGAGGAGCTCGAGGCCGGGGGTAGCGCCAGCATTGACGACGAGAAGAAGCCACTCACAAAGAAATAAAAGCTCTCGATGCTCGCCCTCTTTGTAAGTAAACGAAGTTCTCCTGCGAAGAACACATCCAATCTATTGTATTGTCTCTACAATCTGGGCATTCTTCCCTCTCCTTGGGCGTCCAGACTCTTAGATCTTCCAACAAGAGAGATCACACACCTCGGATCTCTCCATTTCTTCTCAAACCAGCCATAAACCCTAAACCTAGAGTGATGCTTTCTTCCTCCGCGAATGCGGTGCTTCCCAGCGCTCGGCCGGGCCGCTCACACCAGCTGCCAAGATTTCGCGCTTCCAGGGCAGCGATTTGCTGTAGGAATCACGGCAGCGGCAGCGCGAAGCTGGAGAGATCGACCGATCGATTGAGCAGGGATGCAGGGATTTTGCTCGGCACTGCGGCGTTTTGCCTGGTCTCGGGATTCAGCGTCAGCGATTTCGCTCGAGCCGAGGCCGTCCCGCCTGTCGACGATGTGGCTGCGTTGCCGGCGTCCGCGATTCCAGATCTCGCCAAGAAGAAGAGGGCGGTAGCCGAGAAGCCAGGGAAGAGCTCAAAGGTTCCGTCCAGGGTTCTTCGCGCAAAGGCCAATGAGAGGACGCTCAAGGCGGTGCTAAAGACGATCGAGGAGGAGCCGGGCAACTTGGTGGCTTACAAGGCTTTGCTCTCGCTCAGGATGGAGAATGGAGAGGTGAGGGAGGCGATTGAGGTTCTGGGAAGGATGATCGAGTTGGAGCCAGAGCATCTCGAGTATAGATTCATGAGAGCCAGAGCTTACGGGCTTGTTGGGGATGTGAGACATTCCAGGGAGGAGTTCCGGGAGCTTGTGGAGATCCAACCTTTCTCTGCGAAGGCTTTGCAAGTCAGTGAGTGATCGATAGTTTTCTTTCGAGTTCTTAGAAGCACCATTGTGTTTTTTGCTCCAGGGACTGGCTTTAGCTATGGAGAAAGATGGAGAAGACGACTCCCAGGTTCTAGAGATGATCCATGCCGCCATAAAAAATGCGATTGATCAGCAGCAAAGCTTTGCAGCTCGCAACTTCAAGATGCTTCTCGGCCAGATTCTTACGTCTCAGGTACTAGAACAAGCTTTCTTCGTCCCTGTCTAGCTTCGTGAGATTTTTCTTTCCTTGTTTTAAGCTCCAGTGGTGGATGTCTTCCAGGAGAAGCTGACACAGGCTCTCGAGCAGTACGAGGAACTGACCAAGGAAGATCCATCCGACTTTCGTCCATATCTCTGCCAGGTGAGTGACGAAGAACTTCACGAGAACTTCCAAGTTCTTCGATTAGCTCTCAAAGTTTCTGTGACTTATCCAACGATTTCTCCAGGGACTGCTCTATGATTCTCTCGGCGAGAAAGAGAAGGCCAAGGAATGCTACAAACGATTCAAGGAGCTCTGCCCTGAGAGCTTTCCACAGCGCAAGTACCTCGACGATCTCCTGGTGAGAGGGAGCTATGGCGCTCGCGTGAGAGAAGAAGAGAAGGAAGGAAAGCTCGCCTCGATGCAACAGCCAAAACTAACGATGCAAGACATGGCACAAGCAAGCAAGGGGAAAGAAAATAAGAGCGAATATGCTTCGAAGTGAGAAAGAATCTAGGTCGAAAACTAGAGACGGCGACGCTGCGAGCGGGATTCCTTGGTCTGTGGGGCGGATTGATGGCGCCGGACGTCATGGATGATCTCCAGGAGCTCAAGGCGCTGCTGGATCAAGCCAAGCGGCCGCGAGTGAAATCGCTGCTCTCCGCCGAGATCGAGAGACTGCAAAAGGTTCTTGCTCTCTTTCTTGATCGCTGTAGCGGATTCTAGACTCCTGGAGGCTAATCCTGCAGGGATTGATCGAAAACGAGGCGAAGCCGGCGGCGCCGCTGGAGAAAATTCCAGTTGCTGCTCCAGAGCCGCGCTACACCACTGTGGATTCGTTTAGCTGGGATCAAGATGATAAGAGCGTGAAGGTAGTTCCCATTTTTTTTCTTTTCTCTTTTGTCTCGTTTAGCGACTCGCTTGCTTTCTTGTCGTTTGAAGATCTACATTGGAATCGAGGGTGCCTCCGCTGACAAAGTATCTTCGAAGTTCCAGGACGAGTCTTTCGAGATCAAGATCGAGGATTTGGGAGGGAAGAACTACCGCTGTGGTGTTCCAAGGCTCCACAAGCCTATAGATCCAGCGGCAAGTAATGTGATTGTCAAGCCCAAGCGCCTTGTGGTGGTTTTGAAGAAGATGGCCACGGCAAGATGGACCGATCTACACTACAAGGAAGACAAGGTCTGTTCTTCGCGCTTTTTTCTCTTGTCTGAGACGATCGATTGTGGATGCACAGTTTAAGCCGGATGAAGGGAAGAATCCGATGGCTGGCATCATGGACCTGATGAAGGTAACTTCCATGGCTGCATGGTTTTGGATCGATCTTGACCTTGTTGTTGCAGAATATGTACGACGAGGGCGACGATAACATGAAGAAAACGATTGCTCAGGCGTGGACCGACGCAAGAGCCAAGCAGGGAGGACTGTGAATCCTTTTGTTTTAGTTTGTTCTGCTTAGATTGGATGATTTCCTCGCTGCGAAATTAATCTATCATGTTGTTACTGACGTGGATTGTACTTTGCTCAGCGTTCATCCCTCTGCTAACGTTTCTTTACTATTGATCCGGTGCTTATGATTGAACACTTTATACAGGAGCTCTTGGTTTTAGTTTTTGGTTTGTCTAAGATTTTGCTTTACAATAGAGGTGTACAAAGTTTGTGCAGCCTTGTGAAGATCATTGATAGGGCTCATTTGGTCAGAGCGTGTGACTGAAAATCAGAAGGTAGTTCAATCCCACTCTCTGGCATTATATCTTATCTTTTAGTTTCTGGACTTTGAACGTGGTATGCTATTATGGCGTGAAATTTGTGACACCCGACTGTAGGTGATGACATATTCTGTAAAATTCTTACAGCCCTTAAAATATTCTTTGCCTTATATCACTATGCACCAGTCCATGAAGTGCTATTGTAGTTTTAGACTCAGTCTAATTTGATGAACTTTTTATAGTGTTAGTTGTGGTTTCGAGGATCTTTAAGATTATATCACAAAATTTATTTCTTTTGTTAACATTTGAGTTGAGTGATCCAAATTCAAAAATTTACATTTAGTATAAAAAAAGAATGCACTTTTCTTTCCAAACAATTAAGAGTTTTAGGGTGTCAAGAGAGCAAAGCTCTTAGAAGAATTATGGTTGTCAGCTTTTGTTTACAAAGGTATGAATTTGCAAAGAAACATGGTGGATTGTAATTAATTATTTAGAAGGGTGTGAACTTAGTGGATTGCAAGTAATTAAAAAGAACGACTCAAAAGATGATATATAATAGTTTAAATATAGAGAGAAATGACACATAAATAATAGTGCACTATTTTTTTCAATCGGTTAAAGGTCTTGAAATACTTAGGGTTAAATATCCTTTGGTTTGAATAATATAGTGCTAGAATAAGTATCTAATAGCAATTGTAAACAAATTAACAAAAGCTTTGACTTTCATTTAGCAAGTTAAGTAGTCAATAGTCAAGAAGTCAAATACTCATTACCAGCAGTTAATCATAGAAAATGCCTTATTAGATCAAATGCCATTAACTCAAACGGATGGAAAATTACAATTAACTCTAACTGTCCTTCTATAGCATAAGGGGGAATATTACAAACTTAGCACCAACGTACATAAAAACATTATGTTGTGTCTTTGGCTAATAGAAAGATATGTAAATTCCTAGTCACACAATGATGTCCTATATATCGTTTCTTAAAAATATAAATGCCAAAATGGTAAATCATTAGCAAGTGATGCAAAATTCTGAAATCTATTGCAAAGCTTTCGGATCTATAGCTCAATATTGTGAGCCTCACGAACCTTATCAAGAGAGGTAAATTTTACTCTGCACCTTATGAATATTCAACATTAAGTACAACAATTGTTGATGGCATAGAATCTTTGTCTAAAAAATCCACAAGCCTTAAAGTTACATTTAGCATGATTGTGCCACAATAAATCCATACCAAGGATTAGGTCAACAACTTGACTCGGCACCACCCGCAACAACTACAGCTCAAGCTCAAAATTGCCCATACATACAATTAAGTCCACATCACTTCGTGCATATACATGTGTACGACTGTTGCCATAAAGAATAAAAACTAGCTCTACCAAATTGTAGTGCACGTGGTTTTGACCCTTTATCCTATGGTGATTTACCATAGGATAACACCACGAAGCGGAACCTAAACCCTCTTTGTGCTACGTGACAGATGCCACATATCACATGCCACATGTCCAAAGGAACGTGGTGCGAAACTCAAGGTTCAGGGCCTTGGGCTACTGAACGAAGGAACGGTGCCAAACTCCCAAGCGTGGAGCCAAGGAGTGATGGAACCGAACCACGGAGCAACTCTCGAGCATATAGCCTAAGGAGCAAAGGGACAAGAGCCCAGAGCGACTTGGAATAGTCCTGGAGCAATCAACTTCCCAATGCCAGGACCAGTATGCAAAACGGAGCCAAACGGAGTGTGGCACTATTTCAGCATACCAGTAGCCTAACATGAGGATATGGGTACTCCACCAGCTAGTATGGAATGGAACTTGGGCTTAGACCCAAGCCGGACACAGAACAAGGATAGGCACGCAAGCAGGAGTTAGACTATGCCTCAGGTTGGTCAGCCATGCCCGACCTACCCACTATCCCTACTGTACATTTGGAACCCCCCATAACCCCGCCGCCCCACACACCCCCCCCCCCCCCCCCTTGAGGAGGAACACAGGCTTTGGGCTTTCACCCCAAGCCTCCCTTAGTATTAGGAGTTAGTCTTTGGGACAAGCTCGAAACTTACTAAATATGGAATGTTCCTAGATTGTGAATTTGGACACGAGATGAACACCATTGTGTTCAGGCCGATCTCTACATTCCGTAGATATGCCAAATGAGCAAACCTGGACACTTTCCATAAATAGCATTTAGGACTGAAATGAGACTAACACAAAGGGCATGATAGCGAGGGTGTTTGGCAGACACGGTAAGCTATCATGTAGCGATATTGAGGGACTAATTTTAATACGCGAGGGTTCTTGTCACTAGCAAGTGCAAGACAAAACGAGACGGGAACTCTTTACCGGGCTAAGTATGCTTAGTTAATAACACGTAGGAATTCCGTCCTTATGCTCGTCCGGTCTAAGTACACTCGAAATGCCCAGTTAACTCCACTAGCACAAGAGGGACTGATAAAGGGTCTAGCAATACCGACCTCCTACCGTCGTGGTAGTAAAGTAAGAGTGTCCGTAAGGACTAATCGACAGGTAACTTTCGATACCCAAAGTCACATTCGCGACACAAACTATACAAATATAAATAATAACATGTAACAACAGATTGAGTAATAGAGGATAAACTCAAGTTTATATCCACTAACATAGAATAATAGGAGATATTTTATTATTAAAATGATATTGGAAAATAAACACTAGATAAATTAGTGTTAAGTGAACCTTTTGATGATACTCTCAAAAGAAAGATGGAAGGGTCACTGATTTATTCATGCAAAGACCCTCTACTACTTGTGTGACTCCTCATTTCTCAGAAACATCTTAGTGTCTAAACCTTCCACTACAGTAACATCAATAAGATGTTGTTGATGCCAAAGTTTTCACCTAGGAAATGGAAGTCGTTAATCTAGAAAATGATGATAATACCAATAAGTGTAACCAACTTTATCACATACCCAACAACAAACATCACAACTATGATCACATTTTCACCTTTGTCTTTGAATTCCGGCAACAATAACATTAATTTCTATTGGAATAGGACTATCTCCTATAAAAAGTGGAGTTAAAGGATATGTAGTGAGAAGTGGAAAAAGTGATGTTTCATAATATTGTGCTAAGCAAAGAGTAACATCAAGAGTAGCAGTAATATAAATATTACAATATATTAACAAAGTGTTGGCCACAACATTCCCAACTTGATCCGTTCCGACATTTTTAGCTCCATATAAAGTAAGAGGTTTTGGAAATGAATGCAAAATTGCATTACTGAATTAGATGGTCCTTGATGAAGACAATACAATTGTTAAAAGGTATTCTCATAATTATTAACATGTCCAAATGCATGCTTGAAGATGTTCAAAAGAATGCTTTAATCCTCAAAAGTGGTTATGTTCAAACCATTATACAACTGTAATGTTATCCCTTAAAAACTGTGGGAAATTCATGAAAATGCCAAATATCATCCCAAAAATGATATATAGCAATCATTATAAAGTGATTGAACCAATGGTACACATCATCCCCAAGACTTCCATAGAAGAAATCTAGCTAGACACAAGGATTGACACCAAGAGCAAGAGGAGTTGTATTATGTGCTGTGAATGTCATTATCAACTAAGTTTGATTATTCAACTGTAATCATATACATTGAACAATTGCATGAATTACTACTCCAAAGTCAAAACAAGAGGAGGCTACTGCTTTGCCAAGAAGATGAACAAAAAAGAAAAAGTAAAAGAGAAGAAATTAACAAAACTATAAGGAAAAGAAGATCTAAATAATACAAAAGCTAAATTTAAATTAAAATCCCAAATCCAAACACTGTTGAAAGACAATCAAAATTGCCTCCACTAATGAGTGCATGGAATATGGAAATAGAATACAAAAATGTGCATTTCAATTAGCCTAAAGTTTTAATTTATATATAGGAGCAAATGGTCTGGATTGAAATAAATCTAACAGCTATCAAAATCCCACTACACTAATATTACTTGGCCCTCAAAGATTTATCTAATACAGTTTAATAGAAAATTTCTTTTACTCTTATTTGTTGTACTTCTAATACTTTTCAAAATAACAAAACTTGGTTGGAGAGGGAAAAACTTAAAACAACTTGAGAATGGACATGAAGTATTGTCCTGGAATAGATCTCTCCACCTCCTCAAGAGACTTTACATTGTAGTCTACCACACTGCCAAATTTGAGGAGGGACTGGGGCAGCAGTCATTGGAAGGATACTCACGCAGCTTAATTACGAGCACTGATGTTGTATAGTTTCTGGAACAAAGAAAGAAAGGATTTAGAGTTTTGTCCCTGCAATTGTGTTTTGAGGCTGGAGTGCTCAAGGACGGGGTGTGCGATGACGGAGGTTGTCGAGGCGAGCAGGATGTGGAGCTTTCCCAATCTCGCCACTTCGAGCGAGGGGTTGGGTTCCCCAAATACGTTTTCAATTTAACTGTGAAATTGAGTCAGGGTTAGGGCTCTTGAGCTAGGGTTTGATGGCGTGGGCGAGGGCGATTGGCGGCTTATGCAGGCGCGCGGGCAGCGGCCGCTTAGATTCTCTTTCCAACCCAGGATTCCAGCGGATTTCTAGCTTGTTTGGCCAAAGGGGCTACTGCGCGCCGGTGGCAGCGCCACTGTCAGATAATTCGGCGGCACCGGCGCTGGCCTACGAGCTCAAGTCCTCGCTCAAGTCTTCGCCGCGGCACGATTTGGCGATGATCTACACTTGCACGAAGTGTAACACGCGATCGGCCAAGACGTTTAGCAGGGAAACGTACGACAGTGGGGTGGTGATTGTCCGGTGTGGGGGATGTAGCAATCTCCACCTCATCGCGGACAGACTTGGGATGTTTGGGGACAAGGGGAGCATTGAGGATTTTCTAGCGGAGAGAGGTGAGAAGGTGAAGAGGGAGTCTGAGGATACGTATGAGTTTGCGCTCGAGGATTTAGTTGGAGCAAAATCCAGTGAAAATTCTCGGGACTAGTTTCTAGTCGATTCTTGCTTAGAATCAAGTCTACAGTTCAGTTGCCCACTCTCGCATCCCGGTAGCATAGCGTTTGACGACACTATCCTGCATGCCCACCAGTGTGGTTTGCACGTAACGTCTTGAGCGCCTGTCCAGAAACTTTGGCTTGTCTTTCGGATTCTTCTTGGCGCAGCGCAACCAGAAGAGTCGCCCATCCTATCAAACAGCTCCAAAGCCAGACGATCCTCCGATTTCGACGTCATTCTTCTCCTCCATCTCGTTCGCGAGCTAGCACTTTGCGTGCATGTCCTGGTACTCGCTGGAGAGGAGGGACACCACTTACGAGCTTGCCCGAGTTGCAGGAATACTTTGACAGCTCCTGGTTTCAACACACCGTTGTCTTTTTGTTTGTTGTCAGCAAACTAGGCTGGGAAATATCTCATTCCCAGCTGTTAGATCAAAGAATTAAGTAATTCTTTTTACTTGGCTCCACACATTTATAAAAATGGTATATAAATTTAATGACTATAAAATATGATTTGGATATTTAGTTTCTAAATTACAGTTATTTTAGATTGAAAATAATGTTGATAATAAACAAAATGGTTGGGTGCCCATAAAACATTTTAACCATGTCCTAGGGCTGTTCATAGCCTTATCATTTGGCTTCTTTGCTGAACCATTTATCTATATATAGTTTTTTATTAAAGTTATTTTTTAACTTTAATAATTAAATTTAGAATTCCTTGTGATATAGATATTTTAGTACTATCACTATAACTTATTAGGTATTGATATACTAATTCTAGTTTATTTATTAGTTGATAATAAGTTGCAATTATTTATGTAATATCATGAGTATTTAAAATTCTAAGTTTTTCAAACTTTGGATAATAAGTTGTTGCAGATAAGTCTTGAAAATAATGAACATTATACAAAAATTGTTTTATACTTTTTATTGACCATTTGTAAAAGGATATGAATATTTATATATATGAGCTTTTAAATTATTAACTTATTTATTCAAACTGATTATGAATTATTTACTTAAGAAAATTTTAAACAATGTGTTATAAAGAAAAAAAACTACTTTATTCTAATTTCAATATTTTCTATTATACTTTATATATTCTTAAAACATTTTCACACTTATTTGTATTGCTTTTTTAGTCTTATAGTGTATTAATTCTGAAAGGAAAATTGTATTCTCTCTAAAAAATAAGAATATAAAAAATGTGCGTAATTTATAGTAGTTTAGTCGAAAACTTTATACTAATTGTGAATTTTAGTTTTATATGTGAATTTAGCACTACTTATTTGTACTAGTGATGATACTTAAAATGCATTTTCTAATGTCTAACAATAGAATGGAAGGTTGTTTCTTATGGATGAAGTGACTAGTTTGATTTGTTAAATAGATTGTTACAAAGTAGTTCATTTAAAATAATGAAATACAATTTATAAGTTTATGAATATTATACACAATAGTAGTAAATGAACATTAGCCATCAAAATTAACACACCCTTATACTTAAATTGTTTACTAATATTATATATTATTAATACTAGGTTATAACTGAAAACTAAAGAATCATTACTTTTTCTTTTATTTTATGTATTTCCAAACATGCAAAAAGGATAGGACACCATTGCCACTACTGATTGATGGATGTTTGCTATCTATGTAAACACCATTAAATCCAATATAAGAAGAGAATAGCTGGTTTTCTTGCTCGCACGATACAATCACTCCCGTTTGGAAGCATCATCTAGAGCTGTTACCACAAGAGCTGCTGAAACTGATGCTCTAAAAGCAACTAGACATTTATGTGAAAAGGATTATATAAATCTTACTCAAGCAATCTGTTAGAAGTGTCTTATGGCAATGTTGGTTTGGAATCCTGTCACCTGCACCTCTGTGATAGCAAGGATCCGTACTGTGATCAGTACAGAATATATTAGAATCTAGTATGGTAAGCAAGGAGCTGAAGTGGCAGCAAGGTGTCAGGAGCAAGGAGCTCGAACTGGGTTAAGCGCCTTGTTTTAAGTGTAGATCATCGCCAAATCGTCTTGAAGCTCATCCGCTGGAACCTCCGGCTGGAAAGACTAGAAGCTAAACTCCCGCTACTCGCGCGCAGCGTGTGCAAATTCAAATTTGAAATTTCAAACGTATTCGTGGCCGGGCTCTGCGAGTGGCGAGTTCTCGGCCTGCATGCCCGTCTCGTTCCAGTAATCCACGAGAATGAAATCCTCCACGAACGGCCCCTCCTTGAGCTTCGCCAGCACCACTTCCGGGCTGTTGTCAATCAGCTCCGCCTCGTCGATCCAGCGGAAGAACGCCAGGTAGCCGAAATCAAACCCCCTCGCTCGAACCGGCGAGAAATTGGGGCCGCCACCATCGAAGCTCGAGGTCCTGCTCGCCTCGGCGATCTCCGAGACGAGCTGCTCCCTGCCATCGCCGCACACCCCGTCCTTGAGCCGGCACAGCACGATCCTCTTTGCCTCGAAGAACTGGTCGACGTGCTTCTCGACGCTCGACTCCCAGTCCAGCGCCAAGACGGACTCGCAGATGGGATTCACGAACTTGTCCATGCAGTAAATCTGCGCTGGGTGGAGCGAAAGCGCGGCCAGCGCCGCCTTGTTCTGGTGCCGCGAGTGGAGGACGTGCGTGTAGCCACCGCTGAGAATTTTGTGCGCCGGCCATATAGACAGCACCGGTCCGGCCTTGAGGTGGAGGACGCCGTTGATGGCCCGCAGCTTGTTAAGTTGTTCCACCATCTCGGCTCGCTTCTCGGCCGAAGCCCAGTGCCGGGCCTTGAAAAGAAGGACGTGCTCCACCAGGTGAACGATCGGCATCCTGGAGCTTCACTGCAAATCTCTGGAAGAAAACCAAGAGCACAAGCGTGAGAATTGTTGTCGCGCTGTTGCTTCACCATCTTGATCACAGCGCTACTTTCACTGAAGGGAGACTTGCTTTTTCTCACTCGCTCATCGAAACGACAGCACACCTCTTCGTAAACGTCTCCAGAAACTAAAAGATAAGTTTATAATGCCGGAGAGTGGGATTGAACCACCGACCTTGTGATTTTCAGTCACACGCTCTAACCAAATGAGCTACTCCGGCATCGTGCTGCCCTCATGAAGATATTCACAAGCCTGAGCGTGCTTTATGCATTGCTAAAATTAATGAAAAACAGCAAAAAGGTAATAAATGGTCGGGAAACTCGGGCAACAGCAATATATTGCAGCAAAAAACTTCCAAGCGCATGATCCTGCCAAGGTCTGTTTCTTCTTGAAAAAATCTAGACTAGAGCTTGCAGCAAGAATACAATGCAACTTTATGCTAAACAAAACCATAGACTACATGACTACCATACAGCTTGCAGCAAGAATACAATGCAACATTATGCTAAACAAAACCATAGACTACATGACTACCATACAGCTTTATGCCAGAGAGTGGGATTGAACCACCGACCTTGTGATTTTCAGTCACACGCTCTGACCAAATGAGCTACTCTGGCACCTTGTTGCCCTACCGATGAACTTCGCGAGCCTGAGCAAACTTTGTACACCTGCATTGTAAAGTAAAATCTTAGACAAACCATAACTAAAACCAAGAGCTCCTGTATAAAGTGTTCGATCATAAGCACCGGATGAATAGTAAAGAAACACTTAACTCTGTTAGCAGAGGGATGAACGCTGAGCAAAGCACAATCCAACAACATGATAGATTAATTTCGCAGCGAGGAAATCATCCAATCTAAGCAGGATTCACAGTCCTCCTTGCGTCGGTCCACGCCTGAGCAATCGTTTTCTTCATGTTATCGTCGCCCTCGTCGTACATATTCTGCAACAACAAGGTCACGATCGATCCAAAACCATGCATCCATGGAAGTTACCTTCGTCAGGTCCATGATGCCAGCCGTCGAATTCTTCCCTTCATCCGGCTTAAACTGTGCATCCACAATCGATCGTCTCAGACAAGAGAGA
Organism: Selaginella moellendorffii; assembly: GCF_000143415.4. Lineage (NCBI taxonomy): Eukaryota > Viridiplantae > Streptophyta > Lycopodiopsida > Selaginellales > Selaginellaceae > Selaginella > Selaginella moellendorffii. Next base: position 5,355,609 of record NW_003314262.1, read on the forward strand.
AAAGCGCGAAGAACAGACCTTGTCTTCCTTGTAGTGTAGATCGGTCCACCACAAGGCGCTTGGGCTTGACAATCACATTACTTGCCGCTGGATCTATAGGCTTGTGGAGCCTTGGAACACCCCACCGGTAGTTCTTCCCTGCCAAGACTCGTCCCGGAACTTCGATGATACTTTGTCAGCGGAGACACCCTCGATTCCAAGGTAGATCTTCAAACGAGAAGAAAGCAAGTGAGTCGCTAGGCGAGATCGAGAGCTCACCCGCGAGGAGAGGGAGGATTCGTCGCCGCCAAGGCCGATGCTTGCGATCTCGGCGGAGAGCAGCGATTTCAGTCGCGGCCGCTTGGCTTGATCCAGCAGCGCCTTGAGCTCCTGGAGATCATCCATGACGTCTGGCGCCATCAATCCGCCCCACAGACCAGGGAATCCCGCTCGCGGCGTCGCCCACTTCGAAGCACATTCGCTCTTATTTTCTTTCCCCTTGCTTGCCTTGTCTTGCATCGTTAGCTTTGGCTGCTGCATCGAGGCGAGCTTTCCTTCCTTCTCTTCTCTCACGCGAGCGCCATAGCTCCCTCTCACCTAGAGATCGTCGAGGTACTTGCGCTGTGGAAAGCTCTCGGGGCACAGCTCCTTGAATCGTTTGTAGCATCTCTTGGCCCTCTCTTTCTCGCCGAGAGAATCATAGAGCAGTCCCTGGAGAAATCGTTGGATAAGTCACAGAAACTTTGAGAGCTAATCGAAGAACTTGGAAGTTCTCGTGAAGTTCTTCGTCACTCACCTGGCGGAGATATGGACGAAAGTCAGATCTTCCTTGGTCAGTTCCTCGTACTGCTCGAGAGCCTGTGTCAGCTTCTCCTGGAAGAAATCCACCACTGGAGCTTAGAACAAGAAAAGAAAAATCTCACAAAGCTAATTCTAGTACCTGAGACGTAAGAATCTGGCCGAGAAGCATCTTAAAGTTGCGAGCTGCAAAGCTTTCTTTATGGCGGCATGGATCATCTCTAGAACCTGGGAGTCGTCTTCTCCATCTTTCTCCATAGCTAAAGCCAGTTCCTGGAGCAAAAAACACACTGGTGCTTCTAAGGAAAACGACTGATTTGCAAAGCCTTCGCGGAGAAAGGTTGGATCTCCACAAGCTCCCGGAACTCCTCCCTGGAATGTCTCACATCCCCAACAAGCCCGTAAGCTCTGGCTCTCATGAATCTATACTCGAGATGCTCTGGCTCCAACTCGATCATCCTTCCCAGAACCTCAATCGCCTCCCCTCACCTCGCCATTTTCCATCCTGAGCGAGAGCAAAGCCTTGTAAGCCACCAAGTTGCCCGCCTCCTCCTCGATCGTCTTTAGCACCGCCTTGAGCGTCCTCTCATTGGCCTTTGCGCGAAGAACCCTGGACGGAACCTTTGAGCTCTTCCCTGGCTTCTCGACGAGCTCTCTCTTGATTCCTTCTCTGCGTTTGAGCTCCCAGAAGATCACGTAGTGCGCACGAACAGCGGTGGAATTGCCGTAGGCTATGAAGTTCGCGACCTCGATCCCTGCCTCTTTTAACACCTCCTTTACCACATTTTGGAGCTCTTGCTCGTCGACCATCTCGTTTTGGACGCTCAGAACCGCGTTCTTGCGGTGGCTAAAAGCCAGCTGGGAAAAACTTGATACTTTCATCATAGCGTGGTTATTAGGAATTCTCAACCATTCATTTAAGGAACCTATAGCCAAACTAAATAAGGTTGCAAGTGATCTAAAATGCACTTGTATAGCTAATAAAAGATGGCAAAAGCATTATGGCATTGATGGGTTGCAGACATTATATAAGGCACCACCACCACCTATTTTGCATAGAGCCGCTAAAAGCAATCTCCTCTAAGTAAGACATTTAATTTACATCTGGACCATGTGGACACGCTTACCTTTGCTCAACACCATTTACTCATTTTAGTCAGTCGGGATCCCAAGTTCAATTACGGAATTTGCTTTTGTTTTCTCTCCGCTGACATATAGTGAAACCATAAATTCAATGGTGGTGTAATTTATTTTTATAGTTTCAACTGGAGGTAACTAGTTGATAGACGTTGATCGGGTGATTTACATCCGGCCCTCCACGAAAGGCTTTGATAGCAACATCTCGAGCAACTCCAGCAGTAGGATGGAACTCATCGAAGAAAATGTGTTGCGATGGATTGGAGCAATATGGAACTTTGGGCAGACAGAAGAAAGAGCCTCTGTAAGGACCGATACCACAGCAAGCAGTCCCTGTGACCTTGAATCCTGCTCGGGAAAGTAAAGACATAAAACCTGAGACCTGGAGATCCAAAGGGTAAAACTTGAGATGCTCACCGTGCTGGCTTGGATTGTTGTAGATGGACATGAACGAGTAGTACGAGTCCGTGTAGACGGTCCTGAGACCAGGAAGAGATCTCTCCACCTCCACGAGGAGGGACTTGAGTCCTACATTGTAGTCCACCGCGAGTTTGTTCACAAAGTCTATGCACTCGTCGTTCTTGCTGCCGAATTTGAAGAGGGACTGGGGGCAGCAGCCGATGGGAGGCATGCTCACGACATGCAGCTTACGAGCACCGATGTTGTATAGTTCCTGGAACGAAGAAGGAAAGGATTTAGAGCTTCGTCCCGTGACGAAGGCTTTAAGTTTTGGAAAGCAACGAACCTGCAATTGCGATTTGAGGCTGGACAGCAGCAAGGCCTGGAATTGAGCGGGAGTTCCTTCCCTCGGCCTGACGAGATAATTGTTGAGATAGTCGTTGCTTCCCGTGACAACAGAGAACAAGGCCTTGCTGAGAAGCGTCCTCGTGCGTTTTTCTCCAATAAGCTCTTGGATTTCCTGCTTAACTTTGTGCATGCTTTTCAGTTGAGAGCCCATTGGCATGTTCTGCCCCTGCAAGAAAACGCTCCAAAGCAAGGGTCAGCTCCAGATTTGCTGTTGACAAGAACTTACGAAAATCTTTCCAGTGAAATCAAGGATTCCAGAGCCTGAGGACGCAAAGTTGACGCCGAGGAGAAGCTTGCTGCCTTTGGTAGAGGGGTCCAGATAAGCGGGAACGAAAGGCAGTCCCAGAAGCTCAGCTGTTCACCACGACGGGAAAAGAACAAAAACGAAGTTAACACACAAAAAGTCTTGCAAAGGTGACTTACTCAGGTAGTCGACTGAAACTCTCCCATTGCTGAATCGCCCCGTTGCAATGTGCGTGTCAAAGTCGACTCCATACGGATGGAAGTTGCTCTTGGCAAGCGTGAAGAGATGGTTGTTGTTGCCAACGTCAACCAGGGAGTCTCCAAAGATGAAGTACGCGGGAACGAGCGGAGAGCTCGCATTTGCTGCCCAAGACCCAGAGATCCAAAGGATCCACTGGAGCACGACGGCGAGCAAAATACGAGAGAGTTGCATCCTCTCGCCCGTTCGGATCCTTTCCCCTCGCCCGCTGCTTATATTCGTGTCTTTTCCTCTCCTTTTACCTGTCGAGTGAGGAAGGTTGGTGCTTTTGCTTTCGATTTTTGGTTCTGTCGTTCATGTGACTCCATTAAATGAGAGTTCTAAACTTGGTTATTTTTGACCCGCCAAAGGGGCACCGCTGTATTAATGTTGTCAATATGCAATTTACGCTTCCAACAACAATTACCTGTTTAGGCGCCTCACGTCTACAGTAAAGCTCAGTAGAACTGTGCTTTAAGTTCCTGAGCACGGTCGAGAGGAGCGCCGCATGAGTCACGAAGCCAGTCGAAGATTGACAGGAATGTATTCTTCTCACAGGGCGCCAGAAGCTTTAAAATAAGCCCAAAACGCTTCACTTTCACCAGCCCGCCAAGCACTGCCATTGTTCCCTGGAAGAATCTTCCCGTTAAGGTAGAAGAAGAGATAGAAAGATAGGAACTTACCGCGGGATCGTGTGGCATGAACGCAGCTTGCAACGACTTTAGAATGATCCTCAGGACTTCCACGCTCAGGTTCTCCTTGAAAATCCCCGGATACTCGTCAATGTGGATCCTGCTGATGAACTCTCTAAGCAGCTGTGATTGGCCTTGTAGTCGTTCACACGATCGCTGGAACTCTATCGCGGTCCTTGGCTTTTCAGGAACTGTCGTTGCCCTGGCTTGTCTGACGTTCCGTTCAGGAGCTATTGGACGCTCTTGTGGTTGAGACACTGGAATGCAAGCTCCTTCGCCAATCTGAGTCTTTATTTCGTGCATCGAAGGGCTCCTTCCCGAGGTTTCTTCAAGATTCTTGTCGCTGCCAGCCTCTTCCTGGGATGACTCTTTGACAAATGATACTCGAAGCTTCCGCTTGATAGTCCTGAGCTTCTCACCGATTTCTGAATCATCCGGTTGCAATTTCAGAGCGGCCTGAAGATATAGAAGAAGAATCATGAGTAACAGAAAATGTTTTCCTATATAGAAAAGAAAATGTTGGACCTGTAGGTCTTTGAGGGCCCCTCGAAGATCACCAAGGCCTTCAAATGCCAATGCTCTCCTGTAGTATGCCTTCGCATATCCACAATCTATGGTAATTGCTTCAGAACAATCCGATATTGCGGTATTCCAATCTCTCATCTGCAATGCAAACAAAGTTGGCCATAACGCAGACACTAGAATTTACCTTTAGATAGCAGAGTGCTCGGTTAGCAAAAGTTGCCGCAATGCCATGATCTAAACTCAAACTCCTGCTGTAACACTTGATCGCTGCGCAGTAATCTTGAGACTTGAAATGTTCATTCCCGATTGTTCGCTGCTTGTTTGCTTCTTCTCGAGCGTCATTGGTATTTTCAGGCCGACACGCCGTCGATGATTCCTCATGCTCGCATTTCTACACAAAGGTCATCACGTCAGTAAACTTCAAATGGAAAGCGCTAGATACCGTCTCAACGATCTCCTCAATCACCATCGGCCCAGCTCGCATAGGAATGTACGAAGAGTTCTCCTCGAGCGCAGGAGAGAGTTTACGTTCAGATAGGATCTTTAGCTCGCCCTGCAAAAGTTACAAGATTGGCATCGAACATCTATATAGAGATAAGCTTAATAGATGAAATCACCTCGGGAACACTCTCTTTCGTAGATATTTCACGTTGAGGAAATTTCTGCGTCTTAGTCACCCGAGTTCGAAGGGCTGGAGTTCGACTCTCCATCTCTAGCAACGCTGAAGAAGAACGGGATTCCTCTTCACCTCCAACCTCTTCTATTGAAATTCTTTTACAACTGTCTGCAAGCTTATCATCGTCTTTTTGCTTCTTCCGAACAGCTCTTTCTGCCTTTTCTTTCAAGGTCGAGGCCTCCTTACAAGATGAATCCAAATCAAATGCAGCGGTTAAATCTGCAACGTGGAATTCAGAAACGTCATAAACTCTAAACCGAATGAGCACCTCTCAAGGCCGCCTCCGGCCTTCCTATTTCCAGATAAGCCACTCCACGACGAAGAAGTGCCTGCTCTTGCGACGGCATTGTTCGCGTTAGCTCAAAATCAGAAATATTGTATACCTTGACGTGATTTGGGTCGAGTTGAAGTGCTTTGGAACAGTCTGCAACAGCATCATCCCATCGATTCAGCTGTTCATATATGCTCGTCATGGATGTGCAAACTAGTGTCAATTGACGATTACCTTAACTTGAACTGCAGCACGATTAGCAAACGTCGTCGCCGAATTCGAAAATAGTTCGAGGGACAAGCTGTACGCATCTAGTGAAGCAATATATTCTCGTGCCTGAATATAAACAGAATCAGTCCCCAGATTGCAAATGCAGTTATTTTTACCTTAAACAGCTCATTGCCCTTCTCTCGCTCTCGGTTTGCATGCCATTCCCTCTCTGTTTGCGATTTAGAAACAATAGCATTCCTGCATACAGATTATTAGCGCTATAGATTTTTGCAAAAACTGGTATACGGACCTTTCTTTGGTTTTCTTGGGACGAGGTATCTTTTCTTCGGTATTGCAGTCGTCTTCCTGGAGAAAATGTACAACATCAACCCAGCACTGCCAATGATAGAAATGACTTGCGTTTTCGCATTTTGCGGCGAATTCATCCCATAGTCGGTAATAATCTCTGCCACTTTTTAAGTCTTTACCCTCTTTCTTCGTGCGGGTATTTAAAACTTCAGAAGGCTTAGTTGTTTCTTGTATAGTTGGCCTGGCCTGCGCATAAAAACCGGAAAGCGTAAGAAACAGAAAATGAGCGCGTAGCCTACTTTGTCGCCGGACTCTGCAGCTTTGGGGCCTTTCACTCTCTGAAGCTGGCGAAGCTTGTCATCGGCACCTTTGATCGCGTCCTGGTGGTGAGAAGAGTGAAGAAATAAGAGCTTGAGAAGTCCCCAGAAGATTTTTGGACGCACGAATTCACCTTCCACGAGTCGAAGGTCTTAAGAAAACCATCGAAATCTTCGTCGTATTCGTCAACTCTGAGATACACGATGAAAAACCACATGAAAAAAGGAGAAGAAGAAGAAACACTTACCGAGTTTCGCGCTCTCCGGGACGAAAAACCCGGCCCCCTAGTTTGATAATAGTTTCGTAAGCAGCCTCGGCAGTTTGGGGAAATCCCTCTTCCCTGGAATCGACTAAATCAGCTGCGAAAGCTAGAAAGAAAGAAATCCTCACCGCATATATCTCTCGAGTTTCTTGAGCTTCCGGAGATCCGTCATGCCGCGGATTTGATCTCCGCTAGAAAGTAGAGAACCAAAACACATTTAACCGGAAAAATGCAGCGATGGCGGCAGTAAATCTTACGTGATATGATCGAATTCGTCCATCTCCTTGTCGGAAATCCATGAGCGCTTCACGCCAGCGACCATAGCTGCGAGAAGCCCTAAGAACAAACTCGGGAATCCAACGGAGGTTTTCTCGACAGCCGTCGGATCCTCCCGCCAGAAATTCGTAGCAATATAGAATTAGGGTTCTTATTTTGGAGCTCGGCTATGGCGGAATGTGAGGCGCTCTGGTGAGGCAATCTGGTCGAAATGGCAGCTCAAGAAGAGGATGCGACTCGCCTGAGATTGCTCCTCGAGTCGTCCTCGAGCTCTCTTGGCGACATCGCCGCCGCCTGTCATGCGGTGGAATCCGTCTCCAGGCACTTGCCAAGATCGTTCTTTTGCGTTTGCTTCCCGCTCCTCCTGCGCAGATTGTTTGGATTCAAGGACTTCCAGGCAGGGGCAGTGACTTCCTCGGAGGGATGGCTCTCGGTCGTCTCGCAGGCGGGCTGTGAATCGGCCGCGACGGTAGTAATCGCTCTCCTAGCGCCCGGGAGCTCGCTCTTCAAATCCCTCCTCGCCTCGGACAGCGAGAGCGTCGTGAGGTATGTGTTTCCATTCGAGCGCCTCCCGGAATGGGTCCGCCGCCTCTTGGCGGTGGAGGGCGGCGGCCCAGTGCTGGAGCACGTCTCGATTCTCTTCCGGAAGAGGCTCAAGGAGGACATCACTGGGTCGATCCAGATCGAGCTAGACATCTTCCAGTATTACATCTTCTGGTTTGCCTACTACGCGGTTTGCAAGGAGTCTCCAGCCGCCAAGACTTCCAAGACTGGGCTCTCTCGATCATCCCAGCTGCGCAGCCAGATCGAGAGCTGGGCTTCTTCCATCCCGGGGCTCCATCACTCTCACCAGGGAAGCTTGGTCTCGCCGCTTCATCCATACTTGCAGCTCCTCCAGCTCTATCTTTCACACTTTGTTGGTCCAGCGATGATCCGGAAAGACAAGCAAGTGATCTCACTATGGGAAGACTACGTCATCTCGCACGCCGACATACTCGTCCGGACTTTGATCGATTTTTGGCTCATTGACGACGATCCTTGTCCGTTCTCGCTCGCGGTGTGCCAGTCTTTGCAGCTCCACACTTTGCCGCCACCTTCGTCTTACGTGCCGCCAGGAAGAGATCTCATCGATGCCGTGAAGCTGCTCATCAACTATTTCAGTGCTCTTCTCCAAACGCAGATTGGTCACCACGAGCAGTTCTTTGCTTCGCCAGAGTCACCGGCTGGATTCAGGAGGAAAGCTTCGCTTCTGTCGGATTTGCGAGCAAGTTCCGCGCTGAATGCCAGTCCGTATCTGCAGTCGCTGCAAAGGCCGCTCTATCGGTTCTTTCTCCGGGCGTTTTGTTTGTGGCCGGTTGGGACGTCCCTGACCAAGGTGCTGCCGATGGTCGACCTGTGGCTGCACTACTTGGAACCATGGACGGCGATTCTTCTCGTCCCAAAGGACAGCAGCGTTCAGCCTGGCTCCAGAGTTGTTCTTGACGAGTCGAAGCGCTTCTACTCGGCATACTGGCAGGAATACGTTCTCTCCAACTATGGTTTCTACACGTCGCTGGTTTCGCACTTCCTGGATTTCGCTTTGAAGTTTCTACACGTCGACATGGAGCTGGTCGTCCAGGCAACATGCAAGGTGAACCCATCGCTCCACTTGCTATAGGTGGCTCCTATACATACACCCATAGAAACTGACCAGAACTGGTGAACTGATGGCGTCGTCTCTTTTTGTTGAAACAGGTTCTCGGTGTTTTGGCCAAGTCAGATGATCTGTTAGATCTTCTGCGGAGGGTTAATGCCGCGTACACGGAAAGCTTTCTCGGGAGGCATCACTATACGAGTAATCCTTTTGTTGACAGAGTCCCAATCATCATGGAACAGCTACAGGTAACTCTTTGCCTATCAAAACTTCCCGTTTTACTCTTTGCTTATCAAATGTTCCCGTATCCTTTCAGGATTGGGAAGAGGGGATGACAAATTCAGAGAAGGAGCATGGCGAGATCTTGCACTCGAGCATGCAGACCAGTGCCCCCCAGCTGCATTTATTTGGTGTGGGAGAATACGGAGGCCATTATGTCTTACAGGTGATATTTGTGAACTTTGGTATCTCTTTGCTAAACAGACTATTCCTTTCAGAGCATCATCTTGCTGGCGGAAGCGGAAAACCGAGCTTGCAACACCGACAAGCTGCCAGTATCTCCCAAGACCTTGAGAAATCTGAAGGAGCTAGTCCTGAAAGTTTTTGAGCGGGAGGTTTTGGGAAGGCAGCAGCCGCTGAGGTCGGACTCTGGCTCTCCACTCCCCGAGATGGTGATCCCGGAGACAAATCACTCGGAGGAGACCCCGGAGAGAAGTCCTGGACTCCAGAGGCACAGCGTGGCGGAGGTGAAGTACAAAGGCGATTGGATGAGACGTCCGATAGAAAGCCAGGAGATCGGGTGGCTTGTCCGGCTGCTGGTGGAGGTCTCGGACAAGCTAAACGGTTGCCTGGGATTTACCGGAGGCAGGGAATTGATCGAAGAACAGGGGTGCTCATCACACTCGCAGGTGCTCGACGCTGTTTTTCCCGAAGTCCTCAAGCCAGTGGCGAGAGCTCTACTCGCAGCTTTCCTCTTCGTGGTGAAGGAGTTGCGGAAGCGGGGATTTAGAATAAATTTGCGGCCACTAGCGAGCAAGCAGGCGATCAGTTCCGGGGCTCTAGCGCTCTTCTTCTACTGGCTGGTCAAGAAGATCGCGGGGTATTTCTTCAAATAATAGCCGTTGGATGGATGGGATCGACGGCTAAGGCGCTAGGGTTCTTTACGACGCTTGAGGCATATTCCATTGGCGGGTTTTTCAAATAAGTCCAACACGTGGCTTATCCGAGTGCTACGTGGCAAGGCCGTCATAACGTTGTGGCTTCCAAGGACGTGGCGTTTAGGGTTTATAGCACAAGAAGAGGCGGCAGGAAGCATCCAGGCAGGTTGAGGGATATCACTTTGGAGTTTTTGGTCACTGTGGATTGAAAATGGAAGAGTTTTCATCGTCTTCGTCGGGATCTCTCTGCGTTTTGGAGCAATGGCGATCGGGTGGTCTCGTTGGTGTTTGTTTTATTGATGGATTCGGCCGGGATCAATGCAGGGAGTGGCCGGGAATTGTTTCGAGCTTGTGCGGAGAGCCATGGTGGGAGCTTTGGAGTCGCAAGCAGCTATCAGTCTTGCGACGTTTGGGGGAGTGAAGAGACCTCAGTTGCCGATCAATTTTTTCAAGTTTCCTGCCGCCACGCGCCTCAAGGCTGTGCAACAGGTTTGTCTAGCGTCATTTTCGTTTCCACAAGAAAAAAAAGCTCTCTCATGTTCGTTCTTTGCAAATTTGATTTCTCTTGCAGTACATAGGCTGCTTTGAGTACCGGATAGCGCTTCAGCCACACTACAATGTTAATAAGTACAGGCCACTGGCAAAACTTATGGACACTGCACAGATGGTTAGTTTCTTGAGAGTTTGTAGCGATTAGTTCTTCAGGGTTGGTTTTTATTTTTGTTTCTCTCTTTCCAGATGATTCACAGTCCTCAGGCAATTAAATGCGTTGAAGGTGTGATTTTGGCAATTTATCTCACCGTAAGCTTTCGACATCTTTGTTGGGAAGTTCTTAATGCGTGCTTGCTTTTGTGGAGTAAGGCCGGACTCCAAGGCGTGGAACGACTTCCCGTGGGTTTTGAGACTGAACAAGACACGAAGGTACATCGTCCATATGATATCTGCGGTGGTTTTCTAAAGAGGTTTTTTGTATGAGCTACAGATCCATCAGCACATCATTCTAGTGGTGCGCAATGGAAAGAAGTTTGGTGCGTTTGGGATGAGCCGCGAGGCCGACTTGGCAGGAAGAGAGATTGAGTTTGATAGGTTCTCGTCACAGCTCTTAAGTTTGTCCTTCTACATCCTTTTAAATTTTTGCAGCTTCTCAAGTATTGTTTCTGATTACAAACGAGCCTACGAAGGCCATCGCCACACCATCCAGAAGCTATGGGTTGGACTGCCGGTAATCTTTCTTTTTCTGTTTTGGAAACTTGAACCATTTAAACTTTTAATTTGTCCTCCTTTTTTATCAAGGTGGAACTCAATGTCGAGTCTTATAACTACGTTTGCTGGCGGTATTTGACACTCACGCCAAACTTGCAACCATGGATAGAGGTAATTCTTTGCGCATACTTCTCTAAAGTGACTAAAATTCTTACTTACAGTGCTGTGCCGAAATGGACAAACACTTCTCGCAATCGAAAAAACTCTGGGAAAGGTCAGTCTACCTTATAGACAACCATGCTAATATTTTTCTTAAATTCTTTCCTTCTTTTCCTTAGATGGCTGCTCGAGGGACAGGGAGAAATCCCAAAGAACCAAAGCATCTATAACAACGCCAAGAAACTGGATATAAACGCTGTTCCCAGAGCTGCAGGCGCGATCTTGAGGATTCCAAGGCCGCCTTCACGCTCGACGATCTTACCATCGATCGTGAACCTCAACGATGAGGCTACTACTCCTGGTAAGAAAAGCGCTGAAAGTTAATTAGCTAGGTAGAAACTGGAAGAAAAAACAAAAGCCAGAGAGAAGAAGACCAAAAAAGCGCTATCTTTTCCCTGACTGAATTTACAGTGCCATCGCGAGTGGGTTTTCATGAGATCCCGTCCATCAGATATTTCCACGACTAACTTTTAATGGGAGTTTTTTTATTCTACCTTTAACTTAACCCCGCCTTTTATCGTGTGACGTCTGCCCTAGTTTCTTGTTTCATGTGAAGAGGTCCATCGTCGAGGGTTTGGAGATCGCGTGTCCGCGTCGGCGCTTCCGGTTTGCCTCGATCCCTGGGAATTTCTCACAATGCAGGGCTGAATCGCCGGGGATTGATGTCATCAATGCGTGGAATGCTAAGAATGCGTCGCAGATTCGCTGCCGCTGCTACGAATGGAGCTCTCAAGTCGTACTCTGTCGCGGCGGAATCCCAGGTGCGATTGCCAGATGAGTTGTGTTGTGTAGTCGAGCGAAGAATCGTTCGAGAATTTGTAGTCGAGAGAATCGTTAGAGAAATTCGTCCAGTTTGGTATTGTTCTTTCTTGTGATTCTTTGTTCTGTTTCCTTTGCTGATACATATCTTCGTTTTTGGTCAGGGCGTTGGGCTTTGTCCCTATGGACGTCGTGAGCATATGAAGCTTCTCATGGAGTTCTTCCAGAAGAATCTTCCCAGAGCGTGTACTTTCCTGGCCCCGTCGACGAACTTTGCATCAGCGTCGTACCGATTTCCTGTCAGGAAGTTCCAGTTTAGATCGTCGTCTGTGCAAACAATCGGGCCGAGATGCTGCGCTTTGCCCGTCAGATATTTCTCGAGCACTCCATCGCCAGAAGCACTAGATCGGCTAAGTTGCTGCAGCCACAAGAGGGACTCCGACTCCGACGATGAGACCGAGTCTCTGGGGCGGTGTTCTTACGTCCAGCCTCCAGGTAATCGGGAAGAGGCAACCGAGAAACTCCAGGAGGAATTCGAAACTGCGATGAAGTGCTTCGAAGACGCTCCACCATGCCTGGACGACATTCCGAAGATAAATCCCAATGGTAGGTGAGTATATTTGCGTTTTCATCTTCTAGCTGCTCGAGAATTGTGTCTAATGCTCGGGTTTTGCAGGTGTTTATGCCAACCATAACTTGCGCTTGGATCTCATCAGCGTCTATGGATTTGACTACGACTTCACGTTAGCTCACTACACTGCGAGTTTGCAGCATTTGATTTACGACCTTGCCAAAGAACAGCTTGTAAAAGAGGTATTTGCGGTATTTTATTTTCTTTGCACAACGATTTAGGCTGATATCTTCTATGAACAGCTGAAATATCCGGAGTCATGCTTGGATTTCAAGTATGATCAGAGTTTTCCAATAAGAGGGTTATATTACGATAAGAAACGGAGCTATCTGCTGAAGCTAGACTTTTTCCACTGTGCGGAAGTTGCGAGCTGTTTCTTTGGCCGCCGGCGTGTAAGTGGATGTTTCTTTCTGTTCCTTCTTAACAGTGAGATTTCAGTTAACGCATGAGGAAGTCGAGCAAGCATATGGAGGAAAGCATATAAGCCCAGAGAACTTAAGTAACCTCGTCCCTCTTATGGATTTATTTTGCTTGAGCGAGGTACATTTTTTATGTTTATTTTTTCTTCTTGCTATCGATGTTATTGTCTATACAGGTCTGCCTTCTCTCCGATGTTATTCAACATTTCGTAGATCAAAAGCTCCAGTTTGATCCTGGTTATGTGTACGAGGACGTAAGACGCTCTGTTGAGAATATCCATCGAACCGGACTTTTACATAAACTTGTCCTTGAACGCCCAGAGGAGTACCTTGTGAAAAATGTAAGAACTTGGCTTTCTGTTCTCGCATTTTAAGCGCTTGTGAATACAGGAAGCTGTCACCCGGATGCTAAAAAGGCTTAAAGAGATAGGAAAAAAGACGTTCATGATCACAAACTCTCCTTTTCCGTTTGTAGATGGAGGGATGAGATACTTGTTTCAGGTAAACGGACTGTCTTTTGATTTTCCTGTCATAACATTGTTTATATGCGTAGGAAGACGGAGACGACGGAAGCTCCTGGAGAGAGTTGTTTGATGTTGTTGTGGCTCTATCAGATAAGCCAAACTTCTATTCCTCTCAACGACCATTCAGGTAATGTTTATTACGTACATAGCAAAAGATTTAATGAATACTGTGAAACAGGCATTACGATATAGAAGCCGACAGCCTAACCTTTAACAAGGTGGAGGAGTTTGAACCTCATGCTGTTTATTACCATGGATGCTTGAAGGACTTTCTTCAAATCACGAAGTGGCGAGGAACAGAGGTGTGAAGGTTTTGCACTGGACAGCTTTAAAATGCTTAACATTTGCAGGTCCTGTATTTTGGAGATCACTTATTTAGTGATTTACGAGGCCCTTCAAAGGCTGGATGGCGCACGGCTGCTATAATTCGGGAGCTTGAGGTCTGTCTTGAGATATAAATCAGTATAAAGCAACTCATGTTCCACTTTCAGAGGGAGATCGCTACACAAAATGAAGATGAATATCGCATCCACCAGGTATTTAAAAGGGCCTAGCTGTCTTATCGTAAACGTGATAGTAATCTGTTAACAGGCACGATATCATATGGTTCAAGAGCTGCTTGGCAAATATCACGGCTTGCCTGTGGGACCTAGAAGGGACAAAGAAAAAACTCTTCTCCTGGCATTAAGAAAGGAACGCTTGAATGCGAGATTATCGATGAGCCAGATGTTCAACCGCTACTTTGGTTCAACGTTCCTCACAGATACTGGCAAAGAGTCGGCTTTCGCATATAACGTGCAGAAGTACGCGGACGTGTATACAAGCCGCCTTGAGAACTTGATGACATATTCCAGTGAAGCGTGGCTCTATACCCCGTTCGACGTGAAGATTTTGCCGCATCATATCAAGGTACTCATGTCTAGTGGTTTTTCTCTGATTGTTCACTAATTCGTGTTTCAAAAGCTTGTGTGTGACTACAGGTCGGGCCGTCTAAAGTTTTCAAGGATTGGCCATTTGAATCCTACCCAGCATAGTGAAGATCAGCTGTAAGCAACTTATGAGACTTTTTTCGTAACTGCTAATTTGCAATGTTTCTAGTCATGAACACCTGGAGCCACAACTGGAAATGGCGGATCGCTGATGTGGATAGATTGGACGAGACACGACTTGTGGAAACGGGGAACAAAAAATAACGAAGATAGGTACCGTTTTGGAGTTAAGTTTCGTGGAGAAGTTTTGGGAAGCTCCGCTGTATGTTGTCTCCAGCTGAGACTCTGTCCTCTTGGGCTTCCTCCACACTAGGCCGGTTATGGAGGAGGAGGACTAGTACTGGCGGAATTGTAGAGGAACCAGCGGTAGCAGGAAATCCGATAGGTGGGGAATCAGGAACTTCGAGTGGAGCAGCAGCTCCAGAATCAACAATGGTGCTGCGATCGCAATCTAGAAGAAGGAAAACTCCGGAGCCGTCTATCGTGCGTCGTCGCAGAAGACCAGGAGGCAAGGTAAGATCTTTGTTTTGTTTTGGTTCTTCGTTTTCTCGCTTGGATTTCTCATTGCGCGAGTGACTTGTTGTTTACAGGGACGCAGGAGACGACGGAGAAGACGCGCGAAAACTCACTCAAGTCGTTCGTGATCCATGGAACCATTCTTTCAATCAGAGCTGGGAAAATCTAGCTTTTAATGCGAGTTTATAGAGCTCTCTCGTGTCTATCGAGCTAGGGGTTTAGGTTTTTGAAATATTTGAGCGATGGAGCGCGCGCTCTACACATCGATCTCCGCGGCGCTGGAGCCGCTGGTGATGGCGCATCTCTTCTCGCGAAAATGCCGAGGTCTGGAGCATCCCACGCGATGGAAGGAGCGCCTCGGCTATCCCTCGCTTCCTCGCCCCTCTGGAACCCTCATCTGGTTCCACGCCGTGTCGCTAGGTCGGTTTCTTTCTTCCTCTGCGATCGATCGTTTTTTTCTTTGGAATTTTTCAAGGTTTTCTTCGCTCATGGATTCTTTCTTTGTTGGAATTCTAGGAGAAGGGCTGTCAGCCATACCGATCATCGATAGATGCTTGCAAATACATCCTTTCGTTAACGTTCTTCTTACTACTGGGACTTTGACAGCATTGTGAGTAACTCCAAGTACATTTCGCGATTTATCCAATGTGTTCGTCTTCTTTTCCGTAGCAATGTCCTCCGGAGCAAACTTTCTCATGGTGTAATCTTCCAGGTACTTTTCTCTGTTAGCTGTTATATGGTTTGCGAAGTTCTAAAATACGATTGGAAAGTTTGTTCCGGTGGATACTCCAGCAGCGGTGGACAGATTTTTGAGTCACTGGAAGCCACAGGCTGGTATATTCATGGAAAGTGAGCTTTGGCCAAATCTTCTCTTGTCATCGTCCTCGAGAAAGGTGCGTGATCGTTGAAACTGTGGAATTGAAGTTTTACTTACCTTGCTTCCTGTGCAGATTCCTATGGCTCTGTTGAATGCGCGGGTATCTGAGAAATCTTTCACTCGATGGTCTTGTTTCACCTCGAAGTCGCTTGTGGGTGAAATGCTTGGAAGTTTTTCTTTGATATGCCCTCTGGTATGCTTTGGAAGTTTTTGGTCCTTTGCCTGACCAACTTTATATTCTACTTGACAAGGTAGAGCACCAATGACGCGGTACATCTGCAGCTTTTGGGTGCGTCTCCTGGCGTCATACATTTCTCTGGAAATTCGAAATACGGTGGGTAGTGGTATCACAAATTCGTTGACACCATGTATTTTTCCAGCATGGGGAGCATCTCAGGACAAGTCGCAAATGGAAGATCTCCTGCTAATGAAACGAAAAGTCTGGCTAGCATCGTCGACACATGCTGGTGAAGAGGAAGGTACAGCTCTGTTTAGGACTTACAAAACTCCATCTCATATACCACCGGGGGCTCTAGTTATTGCAGAGGTGCACTTGACACTCAAACGAACATTTCCAGAAATTCTTACAATCCTCGCACCACGGCAACCCAGTCGTGCAGAGTCAATCATGATGGTTAGATACAATATCACTTGTTTTTATAAGTTTTAACATTTTCTTTCAGGTGCTGCGAAGCCATGGATTGAAGGTTGCACAGAGGTCCATCAACGAGAATATTTGCCTAAATACTGACATCTATCTCGCAGATACCGTAGGTACGTGATTCTAGAGCGTTTCTCGGTTTTTCTCTTCTAAAACTCTTGTCTTCCAGGTGAATTGACAAGACTTTACAACTCTGTTCCAATAGCTGTTGTTGGTGGCTCGTTACTAAAAGGTTTAGCTGGTCACAACATGGCGGAGGCTGCAGCATGCGGTTGCGCTGTTCTTACAGGTTGAGAAGTTTCCATACTCCGATCTAAGCTAAAAGCATTTCTATCTAAGAACAGGAACACACTTGGGTCACTTCTCCAAAATGCTGAAAGAAATGCAGTCGATCTCTCCATTATCCATCTTACAAGTAAGGAGCTTTGTTTCTCCATTTACCCAATTCTCATTTTCTTTTCTCAAGGTTTCCTCCGCGGATCTAGCGTCCGCCTTGATGGAGCTTTTCTCTGACGAAGGAGTTCTACGACTTCGTAGGAAAGCCGCAAAAGCAGCTTCAACCACTGCGGCTGCTGGCATCATCGACAATATCTTCAAGCTGCTAGAGCTCACCATATTCCAAGGTGTGTATTGCGACACTCTCATGGGTTTAGGGTTTAGTGAGAGGAAGCAGGGGTCTATGGTGAATGCAATCCACTTGGAAGAGAATGCCGGTGGTACTGAGACGCTCCTCTCTTTTTTACTTCCAGGAATCGCGATGGGAGGCGAAGTTCCAGCAGCTACGCACGATGGTGAGTGCTCCAAAGATGGGTCCTCCTCCTGCTGGAAGAAGGATGATGATTCCCAAGGCCCAGAAGAGGATGAAGATCTACGACTTGGACGAGGCACTGATCATGTACAAGAAGTTCCGGGATATTGTCAAGCTCAGGGACTTGCTGGAGATGTCGCAGGGCCATGTCCTTAACCTCCATGCACTGGGAAGGCTCAAGGGAAGATTCAAACTCGACCCGGCAAGCAGGATTTCATCGTATCCAGACGCTCATCCGGGCGTGGTGAAGCTCACGACCGACGCAGACGGCTGGAAGTGGCTCGAATTTACAGACGAGGCCGAGGACTTGATAGCCGAGAAGGGGATCTACATGAGAGAGGTTCACGAGGCACAGGTGGTCAAGTGGATCCGGAAGATGCTGATGATGTCGCAGACTCGAAGCATGCCTCTGATGCGGCTCCAGCACCTCAGGAACGTTCTCTTCCTGCCACCGGACTTCAAGTCGAGGATCATCCACGCATATCCGCAGTACTTCCGGGTGACGACCGTGAGGGGGGCTCTCACTCTCGAGCTCGTGGAGTGGGACGAGTCGCTGGCGGTGACTTACAGGGAGCAGAGGCTGAGAGACAACGCTCTGGAGCTGGACGAGCTCATGGGCGACACGAATCCTCACGCGTTTCCGATGTCGTTCCCGACCGGCTTCCACCTGAGGAAGAACGTGAGGGAGTACTACGAGACGTTTCAGAAACTCCCGTTCCAGTCGCCTTACGAGATATGCCGGACGATCCATGGGACGATGGAGGCGGAGAAGCGGAACTTGGCCATCGTCCACGAGATACTGAGCATGTACGTGGAGAAGCGGGCACAGATCGCGCAGATCGCGGTGTTCCGCAAGGACTTCAAGCTCATGAGCTCGCTCCGGGGGCTCATCGAGCGCCACCAGGGGATCTTCTACACGTCTTACAAGGAGGACCTCTTCACGGTCTTCCTCAAGGAGGCTTACAGCGGCATGAGACTGATCGATCGCAGTCCGCTGCTGGACTTCCGGGACAGGTTCATAAGGCTGTGCTTGATCCAGCCTCGGGAGAAGCGGCTGGATCCGCGAAGAACTTCTCCCGAGAATGTGGAGAAGCGGCTCCGGCAGATGGACACGATCAAGGAGGAGGTGGGGAGAATGGACTGCGAGGGGAAGATATCATGCAAAGGATCCAAGAGGGAGATGAGGAGGTGCCTGGCGAGTGGACACGAGGTGGAGATACTCGGGGAGGATAGAAACGCAAGGTGGAGGAGGCCGAGGGTGCTGTTCGAGGAGATGATGGACAAGACGCCGGACTACAACATCACAGAGCTGGAGAAGGCGCTGTATAGATTCAAAGGGAAGGCTGATAAGTGGCCAAACCGGGAAGATGGAAGCTGTGAAGGCTTGGATGACGACGACGACGGTGACTCCGACTTTGAGTGGTGAGAATTTTGGTGGTGGCAGGAGAGATCGATCGAGCTAGCTAAGATTCAGTGAAGAAAACTCGGAGAGATGATCATGGATATGATATACTAATATTCGTGAAAGTGGATGTTGTCTTCTATCTTAGAAAAGCCACCATGGACTGGATGATTTTGTTCTTCCTTTCTTGAGGAAGTTCATGCTGGAATCGAACCCGGCTCTGTTCCATGGCATTTTTCAGTTAGCTAGATTAGCAAAAAAGGATAGAAAATCTTTTGTGTAGACACTATATAAAGGAGTGTTTAGGGGAAGTTTAGTTTTAACGATGAGCAAAAGGTTGAGCTAACAATCAAGAAGGCATAAAAAATTTAATCAAGAGAGTGGACAATGAATTTTAACTATATGATCATTTAGTCCGAGAAGTTGATCTCATGCCCACGAGAACGTCATAAAAGTTCTCGAGAAGAACATGCAGTTTACGTGGGGAGAGCTTGTAATACACCTTATTGAATTCCTTGATTTCCAATAAGTGCTGGATTAAAGAAACTATGCGGCAGCTCTTAGTGGGCTTGGCGAGCTTGCATGAGCGAGAGTTGTGCATAAGGACATGAGTGTCTCAAATTTGAGCTCAATGGAAACAACTTTGTGGTGAATTTGGGAGATTTTAGCTGCGCAAGGAAGCACCAACTATACATATTGGATCACTGGGATTTAAGGCTCCTGAAGTTATCGCTAGAGAGATTGAGAAGTTTGGGACAGGTATAGACATGTGGGGTGCTGGAATGGTGTTTGCAGTGTTGCTTTTGGGAAAGAAGCCTTTTGGTGGCCATAGAAATTATTATTTGAGCTGAGAAGAGGATGAGGCAAAGGTGATGGACAAGATTCTGAGAAGAATTTGTTTAATAAAATTGAAGACAAGGATGCTGTGAATTTGTTGCAGGGTTTGCTTGGATAATAGGCTTACAGCGGCACAAACTTTAACGTCGATGTATATTAGGGAACCTCGCAATGTTCTCCTTGATCATAGGAACTTTGGAATGGATTTTTGACCATATTAAGCTCACAGCACCGTCCATAAGCACATTATCATACTCTGGACACCCAACAGTGTCTCCTCACTGCCAATGATCCGCAACTTTTGGACAAGCCGTCTGGGTTGTATGGCGTCTCGAGTTGACACAAAGATGCAAAACTCCTCGTAATTCACAAAGCCTTCGAATGGAAGCTGTATGTCATCGCTGACAATCACTGGAATGCACAGGCTTGCGATGGCATCGTAAAGCCTGCATGAAGCGCTGTCCTTTTTCTCGTACAGAAGTACCTATAAACAAAACGAGTTCCATAGGGACTATCAATCTTAAAGAAAAAGAAAAAGGCGTCACAAACCAGTATGGAATGCCTCCTAGGCAATAATAAGCAATGAGGATGAAAAATCAAGAGAA
The DNA here is from genome assembly GCF_000143415.4 of Selaginella moellendorffii. Lineage (NCBI taxonomy): Eukaryota > Viridiplantae > Streptophyta > Lycopodiopsida > Selaginellales > Selaginellaceae > Selaginella > Selaginella moellendorffii. Next base: position 5,375,590 of record NW_003314262.1, read on the forward strand.
AAAAGGATTTCGAGCTTTAGCTTGAATTTACACTCACATTCTTCTTCCAATCCAAGATGGTTATAGTCAAACTGGAAGACACTTTTAAAACCATTTCAAGGAAACCATAAGAGTTACCTTATGTTGCATGGAGGATC